>NW_027167710.1:0-188596 GCF_040954835.1 Lepisosteus oculatus
CGTTTATTTCGGGCTGAAAAACACGTTTTGAAAAGTGTGATGTTACTGCCCCATAACTTACATGGGGTTGACCAAACTTGCAGAAACATGTTTATTTCTGCTGAAAAACACGTTTTGACACTTTCTGTACACTGGGGTTAAAGGCTGAGTGTGTGGGCTCTTCTGAGCCTTGCTGTTACAAGGAGATTCAGTTGTCTGAAAAAACGCGTTTATTTCGGGCTGAAAAACATGTTTTGAAAAGTGTGATGTTACTGCCCCATAACTTACATGGGGTTGACCAAACTTGCAGAAACATGTTTATTTCTGCTAAAAAACACGTTTTGACCCTTTCTGCACACTGGGGTTAAGGGCTGAGTGTGTGGGCACTTCTGAGCCTTGCTGTTACAAGGAGATTCAGTTGTCTGAAAAAACGCGTTTATTTCGGGCTGAAAAACACGTTTTGAAAAGTGTGATGTTACTGCCCCATAACTTACATGGGGTTGACCAAACTTGCAGAAACATGTTTATTTCTGCTGAAAAACACGTTTTGACACTTTCTGTACACTGGGGTTAAGGGCTGAGTGTGTGGGCTCTTCTGAGCCTTGCTGTTACAAGGAGATTCAGTTGTCTGAAAAAACGCGTTTATTTCGGGCTGAAAAACACGTTTTGAAAAGTGTGATGTTACTGCCCCATAACTTACATGGGGTTGACCAAACTTGCAGAAACATGTTTATTTCTGCTGAAAAACACGTTTTGACACTTTCTGTACACTGGGGTTAAGGGCTGAGTGTGTGGGCTCTTCTGAGCCTTGCTGTTACAAGGAGATTCAGTTGTCTGAAAAAACGCGTTTATTTCGGGCTGAAAAACACGTTTTGAAAAGTGTGATGTTACTGCCCCATAACTTACATGGGGTTGACCAAACTTGCAGAAACATGTTTATTTCTGCTAAAAAACACGTTTTTACCCTTTCTGCACACTGGGGTTAAGGGCTGAGTGTGTGGGCACTTCTGAGCCTTGCTGTTACAAGTAGATTCAGTTGCCTGAAAAAACGCGTTTATTTCGGGCTGAAAAACACGTTTTGAAAAGTGTCATGTTACTGCCCCATAACTTACATGGGGTTGACCAAACTTGCAGAAACATGTTTATTTCTGCTGAAAAACACGTTTTGACACTTTCTGTACACTGGGGTTAAGGGCTGAGTGTGTGGGCTCTTGTGAGCCTTGCTGTTACAAGGAGATTCAGTTGTCTTAAAAAACGCGTTTATTTCGGGCTGAAAAACACGTTTTGAAAAGGTGATGTTACTGCCCCATAACTTACATGGGGTTGACCAAACTTGCAGAAACATGTTTATTTCTGCTGAAAAACACGTTTTGACACTTTCTGTACACTGGGGTTAAGGGCTGAGTGTGTGGGCTCTTGTGAGCCTTGCTGTTACAAGGAGATTCAGTTGTCTTAAAAACCGCGTTTATTTCGGGCTGAAAAACACGTTTTGAAAAGTGTGATGTTACTGCCCCATAACTTACATGGGGTTGACCAAACTTGCAGAAACATGTTTATTTCTGCTGAAAAACACGTTTTGACACTTTCTGTACACTGGGGTTAAGGGCTGAGTGTGTGGGCTCTTCTGAGCCTTGCTGTTACAAGGAGATTCAGTTGTCTGAAAAAACGCGTTTATTTCGGGCTGAAAAACACGTTTTGAAAAGTGTGATGTTACTGCCCCATAACTTACATGGGGTTGACCAAACTTGCAGAAACATGTTTATTTCTGCTGAAAAACACGTTTTGACACTTTCTGTACACTGGGGTTAAGGGCTGAGTGTGTGGGCTCTTCTGAGCCTTGCTGTTACAAGGAGATTCAGTTGTCTGAAAAAACGCGTTTATTTCGGGCTGAAAAACACGTTTTGAAAAGTGTGATGTTACTGCCCCATAACTTACATGGGGTTGACCAAACTTGCAGAAACATGTTTATTTCTGCTGAAAAACACGTTTTGACACTTTCTGTACACTGGGGTTAAAGGCTGAGTGTGTGGGCTCTTCTGAGCCTTGCTGTTACAAGGAGATTCAGTTGTCTGAAAAAACGCGTTTATTTCGGGCTGAAAAACATGTTTTGAAAAGTGTGATGTTACTGCCCCATAACTTACATGGGGTTGACCAAACTTGCAGAAACATGTTTATTTCTGCTAAAAAACACGTTTTGACCCTTTCTGCACACTGGGGTTAAGGGCTGAGTGTGTGGGCACTTCTGAGCCTTGCTGTTACAAGGAGATTCAGTTGTCTGAAAAAACGCGTTTATTTCGGGCTGAAAAACACGTTTTGAAAAGTGTGATGTTACTGCCCCATAACTTACATGGGGTTGACCAAACTTGCAGAAACATGTTTATTTCTGCTGAAAAACACGTTTTGACACTTTCTGTACACTGGGGTTAAGGGCTGAGTGTGTGGGCTCTTCTGAGCCTTGCTGTTACAAGGAGATTCAGTTGTCTGAAAAAACGCGTTTATTTCGGGCTGAAAAACACGTTTTGAAAAGTGTGATGTTACTGCCCCATAACTTACATGGGGTTGACCAAACTTGCAGAAACATGTTTATTTCTGCTGAAAAACACGTTTTGACACTTTCTGTACACTGGGGTTAAGGGCTGAGTGTGTGGGCTCTTCTGAGCCTTGCTGTTACAAGGAGATTCAGTTGTCTGAAAAAACGCGTTTATTTCGGGCTGAAAAACACGTTTTGAAAAGTGTGATGTTACTGCCCCATAACTTACATGGGGTTGACCAAACTTGCAGAAACATGTTTATTTCTGCTAAAAAACACGTTTTTACCCTTTCTGCACACTGGGGTTAAGGGCTGAGTGTGTGGGCACTTCTGAGCCTTGCTGTTACAAGTAGATTCAGTTGCCTGAAAAAACGCGTTTATTTCGGGCTGAAAAACACGTTTTGAAAAGTGTCATGTTACTGCCCCATAACTTACATGGGGTTGACCAAACTTGCAGAAACATGTTTATTTCTGCTGAAAAACACGTTTTGACACTTTCTGTACACTGGGGTTAAGGGCTGAGTGTGTGGGCTCTTGTGAGCCTTGCTGTTACAAGGAGATTCAGTTGTCTTAAAAAACGCGTTTATTTCGGGCTGAAAAACACGTTTTGAAAAGGTGATGTTACTGCCCCATAACTTACATGGGGTTGACCAAACTTGCAGAAACATGTTTATTTCTGCTGAAAAACACGTTTTGACACTTTCTGTACACTGGGGTTAAGGGCTGAGTGTGTGGGCTCTTGTGAGCCTTGCTGTTACAAGGAGATTCAGTTGTCTTAAAAACCGCGTTTATTTCGGGCTGAAAAACACGTTTTGAAAAGTGTGATGTTACTGCCCCATAACTTACATGGGGTTGACCAAACTTGCAGAAACATGTTTATTTCTGCTGAAAAACACGTTTTGACACTTTCTGTACACTGGGGTTAAGGGCTGAGTGTGTGGGCTCTTCTGAGCCTTGCTGTTACAAGGAGATTCAGTTGTCTGAAAAAACGCGTTTATTTCGGGCTGAAAAACACGTTTTGAAAAGTGTGATGTTACTGCCCCATAACTTACATGGGGTTGACCAAACTTGCAGAAACATGTTTATTTCTGCTGAAAAACACGTTTTGACACTTTCTGTACACTGGGGTTAAGGGCTGAGTGTGTGGGCTCTTCTGAGCCTTGCTGTTACAAGGAGATTCAGTTGTCTGAAAAAACGCGTTTATTTCGGGCTGAAAAACACGTTTTGAAAAGTGTGATGTTACTGCCCCATAACTTACATGGGGTTGACCAAACTTGCAGAAACATGTTTATTTCTGCTGAAAAACACGTTTTGACACTTTCTGTACACTGGGGTTAAAGGCTGAGTGTGTGGGCTCTTCTGAGCCTTGCTGTTACAAGGAGATTCAGTTGTCTGAAAAAACGCGTTTATTTCGGGCTGAAAAACATGTTTTGAAAAGTGTGATGTTACTGCCCCATAACTTACATGGGGTTGACCAAACTTGCAGAAACATGTTTATTTCTGCTAAAAAACACGTTTTGACCCTTTCTGCACACTGGGGTTAAGGGCTGAGTGTGTGGGCACTTCTGAGCCTTGCTGTTACAAGGAGATTCAGTTGTCTGAAAAAACGCGTTTATTTCGGGCTGAAAAACACGTTTTGAAAAGTGTGATGTTACTGCCCCATAACTTACATGGGGTTGACCAAACTTGCAGAAACATGTTTATTTCTGCTGAAAAACACGTTTTGACACTTTCTGTACACTGGGGTTAAGGGCTGAGTGTGTGGGCTCTTCTGAGCCTTGCTGTTACAAGGAGATTCAGTTGTCTGAAAAAACGCGTTTATTTCGGGCTGAAAAACACGTTTTGAAAAGTGTGATGTTACTGCCCCATAACTTACATGGGGTTGACCAAACTTGCAGAAACATGTTTATTTCTGCTGAAAAACACGTTTTGACACTTTCTGTACACTGGGGTTAAGGGCTGAGTGTGTGGGCTCTTCTTAGCCTTGCTGTTACAAGGAGATTCAGTTGACTGAAAAAACGCGTTTATTTCGGGCTAAAAAACACGTTTTGAAAAGTGTCATGTTACTGCCCCATAACTTACATGGGGTTGACCAAACTTGCAGAAACATGTTTATTTCTGCTGAAAAACACGTTTTGACACTTTCTGTACACTGGGGTTAAGGGCTGAGTGTGTGGGCTCTTCTGAGCCTTGCTGTTACAAGGAGATTCAGTTGTCTGAAAAAACGCGTTTATTTCGGGCTGAAAAACACGTTTTGAAAAGTGTGATGTTACTGCCCCATAACTTACATGGGGTTGACCAAACTTGCAGAAACATGTTTATTTCTGCTAAAAAACACGTTTTTACCCTTTCTGCACACTGGGGTTAAGGGCTGAGTGTGTGGGCACTTCTGAGCCTTGCTGTTACAAGTAGATTCAGTTGCCTGAAAAAACGCGTTTATTTCGGGCTGAAAAACACGTTTTGAAAAGTGTCATGTTACTGCCCCATAACTTACATGGGGTTGACCAAACTTGCAGAAACATGTTTATTTCTGCTGAAAAACACGTTTTGACACTTTCTGTACACTGGGGTTAAGGGCTGAGTGTGTGGGCTCTTGTGAGCCTTGCTGTTACAAGGAGATTCAGTTGTCTTAAAAAACGCGTTTATTTCGGGCTGAAAAACACGTTTTGAAAAGGTGATGTTACTGCCCCATAACTTACATGGGGTTGACCAAACTTGCAGAAACATGTTTATTTCTGCTGAAAAACACGTTTTGACACTTTCTGTACACTGGGGTTAAGGGCTGAGTGTGTGGGCTCTTGTGAGCCTTGCTGTTACAAGGAGATTCAGTTGTCTTAAAAAACGCGTTTATTTCGGGCTGAAAAACACGTTTTGAAAAGTGTGATGTTACTGCCCCATAACTTACATGGGGTTGACCAAACTTGCAGAAACATGTTTATTTCTGCTGAAAAACACGTTTTGACACTTTCTGTACACTGGGGTTAAGGGCTGAGTGTGTGGGCTCTTCTGAGCCTTGCTGTTACAAGGAGATTCAGTTGTCTGAAAAAACGCGTTTATTTCGGGCTGAAAAACACGTTTTGAAAAGTGTGATGTTACTGCCCCATAACTTACATGGGGTTGACCAAACTTGCAGAAACATGTTTATTTCTGCTGAAAAACACGTTTTGACACTTTCTGTACACTGGGGTTAAGGGCTGAGTGTGTGGGCTCTTCTGAGCCTTGCTGTTACAAGGAGATTCAGTTGTCTGAAAAAACGCGTTTATTTCGGGCTGAAAAACACGTTTTGAAAAGTGTGATGTTACTGCCCCATAACTTACATGGGGTTGACCAAACTTGCAGAAACATGTTTATTTCTGCTAAAAAACACGTTTTTACCCTTTCTGCACACTGGGGTTAAGGGCTGAGTGTGTGGGCACTTCTGAGCCTTGCTGTTACAAGTAGATTCAGTTGCCTGAAAAAACGCGTTTATTTCGGGCTGAAAAACACGTTTTGAAAAGTGTCATGTTACTGCCCCATAACTTACATGGGGTTGACCAAACTTGCAGAAACATGTTTATTTCTGCTGAAAAACACGTTTTGACACTTTCTGTACACTGGGGTTAAGGGCTGAGTGTGTGGGCTCTTGTGAGCCTTGCTGTTACAAGGAGATTCAGTTGTCTTAAAAAACGCGTTTATTTCGGGCTGAAAAACACGTTTTGAAAAGGTAATGTTACTGCCCCATAACTTACATGGGGTTGACCAAACTTGCAGAAACATGTTTATTTCTGCTGAAAAACACGTTTTGACACTTTCTGTACACTGGGGTTAAGGGCTGAGTGTGTGGGCTCTTGTGAGCCTTGCTGTTACAAGGAGATTCAGTTGTCTTAAAAAACGCGTTTATTTCGGGCTGAAAAACACGTTTTGAAAAGTGTGATGTTACTGCCCCATAACTTACATGGGGTTGACCAAACTTGCAGAAACATGTTTATTTCTGCTGAAAAACACGTTTTGACACTTTCTGTACACTGGGGTTAAGGGCTGAGTGTGTGGGCTCTTCTGAGCCTTGCTGTTACAAGGAGATTCAGTTGTCTTAAAAAACGCGTTTATTTCGGGCTGAAAAACACGTTTTGAAAAGTGTGATGTTACTGCCCCATAACTTACATGGGGTTGACCAAACTTGCAGAAACATGTTTATTTCTGCTGAAAAACACGTTTTGACACTTTCTGTACACTGGGGTTAAGGGCTGAGTGTGTGGGCTCTTCTTAGCCTTGCTGTTACAAGGAGATTCAGTTGACTGAAAAAACGCGTTTATTTCGGGCTAAAAAACACGTTTTGAAAAGTGTCATGTTACTGCCCCATAACTTACATGGGGTTGACCAAACTTGCAGAAACATGTTTATTTCTGCTGAAAAACACGTTTTGACACTTTCTGTACACTGGGGTTAAGGGCTGTGTGTGTGGGCTCTTCTTAGCCTTGCTGTTACAAGGAGATTCAGTTGTCTGAAAAAACGCGTTTATTTCGGGCTGAAAAACACGTTTTGAAAAGTGTGATGTTACTGCCCCATAACTTACATGGGGTTGACCAAACTTGCAGAAACATGTTTATTTCTGCTGAAAAACACGTTTTGACAATTTCTGTACACTGGGGTTAAGGGCTGAGTGTGTGGGCTCTTGTGAGCCTTGCTGTTACAAGGAGATTCAGTTGTCTGAAAAAACGCGTTTATTTCGGGCTGAAAAACACGTATTGAAAAGTGTGATGTTACTGCCCCATAACTTACATGGGGTTGACCAAACTTGCAGAAACATGTTTATTTCTGCTGAAAAACACGTTTTGACACTTTCTGTACACTGGGGTTAAAGGCTGAGTGTGTGGGCTCTTCTGAGCCTTGCTGTTACAAGGAGATTCAGTTGTCTGAAAAAACGCGTTAATTTCGGGCTGAAAAACACGTTTTGAAAAGTGTGATGTTACTGCCCCATAACTTACATGGGGTTGACCAAACTTGCAGAAACATGTTTATTTCTGCTGAAAAACACGTTTTGACACTTTCTGTACACTGGGGTTAAAGGCTGAGTGTGTGGGCTCTTCTGAGCCTTGCTGTTACAAGGAGATTCAGTTGTCTGAAAAAACGCGTTTATTTCGGGCTGAAAAACATGTTTTGAAAAGTGTGATGTTACTGCCCCATAACTTACATGGGGTTGACCAAACTTGCAGAAACATGTTTATTTCTGCTAAAAAACACGTTTTGACCCTTTCTGCACACTGGGGTTAAGGGCTGAGTGTGTGGGCACTTCTGAGCCTTGCTGTTACAAGGAGATTCAGTTGTCTGAAAAAACGCGTTTATTTCGGGCTGAAAAACACGTTTTGAAAAGTGTGATGTTACTGCCCCATAACTTACATGGGGTTGACCAAACTTGCAGAAACATGTTTATTTCTGCTGAAAAACACGTTTTGACACTTTCTGTACACTGGGGTTAAGGGCTGAGTGTGTGGGCTCTTCTGAGCCTTGCTGTTACAAGGAGATTCAGTTGTCTGAAAAAACGCGTTTATTTCGGGCTGAAAAACACGTTTTGAAAAGTGTGATGTTACTGCCCCATAACTTACATGGGGTTGACCAAACTTGCAGAAACATGTTTATTTCTGCTGAAAAACACGTTTTGACACTTTCTGTACACTGGGGTTAAGGGCTGAGTGTGTGGGCTCTTCTTAGCCTTGCTGTTACAAGGAGATTCAGTTGAGTGAAAAAACGCGTTTATTTCGGGCTAAAAAACACGTTTTGAAAAGTGTCATGTTACTGCCCCATAACTTACATGGGGTTGACCAAACTTGCAGAAACATGTTTATTTCTGCTGAAAAACACGTTTTGACACTTTCTGTACACTGGGGTTAAGGGCTGAGTGTGTGGGCTCTTGTGAGCCTTGCTGTTACAAGGAGATTCAGTTGTCTGAAAAAACGCGTTTATTTCGGGCTGAAAAACACGTTTTGAAAAGTGTGATGTTACTGCCCCATAACTTACATGGGGTTGACCAAACTTGCAGAAACATGTTTATTTCTGCTAAAAAACACGTTTTTACCCTTTCTGCACACTGGGGTTAAGGGCTGAGTGTGTGGGCACTTCTGAGCCTTGCTGTTACAAGTAGATTCAGTTGCCTGAAAAAACGCGTTTATTTCGGGCTGAAAAACACGTTTTGAAAAGTGTCATGTTACTGCCCCATAACTTACATGGGGTTGACCAAACTTGCAGAAACATGTTTATTTCTGCTGAAAAACACGTTTTGACACTTTCTGTACACTGGGGTTAAGGGCTGAGTGTGTGGGCTCTTGTGAGCCTTGCTGTTACAAGGAGATTCAGTTGTCTTAAAAAACGCGTTTATTTCGGGCTGAAAAACACGTTTTGAAAAGGTGATGTTACTGCCCCATAACTTACATGGGGTTGACCAAACTTGCAGAAACATGTTTATTTCTGCTGAAAAACACGTTTTGACACTTTCTGTACACTGGGGTTAAGGGCTGAGTGTGTGGGCTCTTGTGAGCCTTGCTGTTACAAGGAGATTCAGTTGTCTTAAAAAACGCGTTTATTTCGGGCTGAAAAACACGTTTTGAAAAGTGTGATGTTACTGCCCCATAACTTACATGGGGTTGACCAAACTTGCAGAAACATGTTTATTTCTGCTGAAAAACACGTTTTGACACTTTCTGTACACTGGGGTTAAGGGCTGAGTGTGTGGGCTCTTCTGAGCCTTGCTGTTACAAGGAGATTCAGTTGTCTGAAAAAACGCGTTTATTTCGGGCTGAAAAACACGTTTTGAAAAGTGTGATGTTACTGCCCCATAACTTACATGGGGTTGACCAAACTTGCAGAAACATGTTTATTTCTGCTGAAAAACACGTTTTGACACTTTCTGTACACTGGGGTTAAGGGCTGAGTGTGTGGGCTCTTCTGAGCCTTGCTGTTACAAGGAGATTCAGTTGTCTGAAAAAACGCGTTTATTTCGGGCTGAAAAACACGTTTTGAAAAGTGTGATGTTACTGCCCCATAACTTACATGGGGTTGACCAAACTTGCAGAAACATGTTTATTTCTGCTGAAAAACACGTTTTGACACTTTCTGTACACTGGGGTTAAAGGCTGAGTGTGTGGGCTCTTCTGAGCCTTGCTGTTACAAGGAGATTCAGTTGTCTGAAAAAACGCGTTTATTTCGGGCTGAAAAACATGTTTTGAAAAGTGTGATGTTACTGCCCCATAACTTACATGGGGTTGACCAAACTTGCAGAAACATGTTTATTTCTGCTAAAAAACACGTTTTGACCCTTTCTGCACACTGGGGTTAAGGGCTGAGTGTGTGGGCACTTCTGAGCCTTGCTGTTACAAGGAGATTCAGTTGTCTGAAAAAACGCGTTTATTTCGGGCTGAAAAACACGTTTTGAAAAGTGTGATGTTACTGCCCCATAACTTACATGGGGTTGACCAAACTTGCAGAAACATGTTTATTTCTGCTAAAAAACACGTTTTGACCCTTTCTGCACACTGGGGTTAAGGGCTGAGTGTGTGGGCACTTCTGAGCCTTGCTGTTACAAGGAGATTCAGTTGTCTGAAAAAACGCGTTTATTTCGGGCTGAAAAACACGTTTTGAAAAGTGTGATGTTACTGCCCCATAACTTACATGGGGTTGACCAAACTTGCAGAAACATGTTTATTTCTGCTGAAAAACACGTTTTGACACTTTCTGTACACTGGGGTTAAGGGCTGAGTGTGTGGGCTCTTCTGAGCCTTGCTGTTACAAGGAGATTCAGTTGTCTGAAAAAACGCGTTTATTTCGGGCTGAAAAACACGTTTTGAAAAGTGTGATGTTACTGCCCCATAACTTACATGGGGTTGACCAAACTTGCAGAAACATGTTTATTTCTGCTGAAAAACACGTTTTGACACTTTCTGTACACTGGGGTTAAGGGCTGAGTGTGTGGGCTCTTCTTAGCCTTGCTGTTACAAGGAGATTCAGTTGAGTGAAAAAACGCGTTTATTTCGGGCTAAAAAACACGTTTTGAAAAGTGTCATGTTACTGCCCCATAACTTACATGGGGTTGACCAAACTTGCAGAAACATGTTTATTTCTGCTGAAAAACACGTTTTGACACTTTCTGTACACTGGGGTTAAGGGCTGAGTGTGTGGGCTCTTGTGAGCCTTGCTGTTACAAGGAGATTCAGTTGTCTGAAAAAACGCGTTTATTTCGGGCTGAAAAACACGTTTTGAAAAGTGTGATGTTACTGCCCCATAACTTACATGGGGTTGACCAAACTTGCAGAAACATGTTTATTTCTGCTAAAAAACACGTTTTTACCCTTTCTGCACACTGGGGTTAAGGGCTGAGTGTGTGGGCACTTCTGAGCCTTGCTGTTACAAGTAGATTCAGTTGCCTGAAAAAACGCGTTTATTTCGGGCTGAAAAACACGTTTTGAAAAGTGTCATGTTACTGCCCCATAACTTACATGGGGTTGACCAAACTTGCAGAAACATGTTTATTTCTGCTGAAAAACACGTTTTGACACTTTCTGTACACTGGGGTTAAGGGCTGAGTGTGTGGGCTCTTGTGAGCCTTGCTGTTACAAGGAGATTCAGTTGTCTTAAAAAACGCGTTTATTTCGGGCTGAAAAACACGTTTTGAAAAGGTGATGTTACTGCCCCATAACTTACATGGGGTTGACCAAACTTGCAGAAACATGTTTATTTCTGCTGAAAAACACGTTTTGACACTTTCTGTACACTGGGGTTAAGGGCTGAGTGTGTGGGCTCTTCTGAGCCTTGCTGTTACAAGGAGATTCAGTTGTCTGAAAAAACGCGTTTATTTCGGGCTGAAAAACACGTTTTGAAAAGTGTGATGTTACTGCCCCATAACTTACATGGGGTTGACCAAACTTGCAGAAACATGTTTATTTCTGCTGAAAAACACGTTTTGACACTTTCTGTACACTGGGGTTAAGGGCTGAGTGTGTGGGCTCTTCTGAGCCTTGCTGTTACAAGGAGATTCAGTTGTCTGAAAAAACGCGTTTATTTCGGGCTGAAAAACACGTTTTGAAAAGTGTGATGTTACTGCCCCATAACTTACATGGGGTTGACCAAACTTGCAGAAACATGTTTATTTCTGCTGAAAAACACGTTTTGACACTTTCTGTACACTGGGGTTAAAGGCTGAGTGTGTGGGCTCTTCTGAGCCTTGCTGTTACAAGGAGATTCAGTTGTCTGAAAAAACGCGTTTATTTCGGGCTGAAAAACATGTTTTGAAAAGTGTGATGTTACTGCCCCATAACTTACATGGGGTTGACCAAACTTGCAGAAACATGTTTATTTCTGCTAAAAAACACGTTTTGACCCTTTCTGCACACTGGGGTTAAGGGCTGAGTGTGTGGGCACTTCTGAGCCTTGCTGTTACAAGGAGATTCAGTTGTCTGAAAAAACGCGTTTATTTCGGGCTGAAAAACACGTTTTGAAAAGTGTGATGTTACTGCCCCATAACTTACATGGGGTTGACCAAACTTGCAGAAACATGTTTATTTCTGCTGAAAAACACGTTTTGACACTTTCTGTACACTGGGGTTAAGGGCTGAGTGTGTGGGCTCTTCTGAGCCTTGCTGTTACAAGGAGATTCAGTTGTCTGAAAAAACGCGTTTATTTCGGGCTGAAAAACACGTTTTGAAAAGTGTGATGTTACTGCCCCATAACTTACATGGGGTTGACCAAACTTGCAGAAACATGTTTATTTCTGCTGAAAAACACGTTTTGACACTTTCTGTACACTGGGGTTAAGGGCTGAGTGTGTGGGCTCTTCTTAGCCTTGCTGTTACAAGGAGATTCAGTTGAGTGAAAAAACGCGTTTATTTCGGGCTAAAAAACACGTTTTGAAAAGTGTCATGTTACTGCCCCATAACTTACATGGGGTTGACCAAACTTGCAGAAACATGTTTATTTCTGCTGAAAAACACGTTTTGACACTTTCTGTACACTGGGGTTAAGGGCTGAGTGTGTGGGCTCTTCTGAGCCTTGCTGTTACAAGGAGATTCAGTTGTCTGAAAAAACGCGTTTATTTCGGGCTGAAAAACACGTTTTGAAAAGTGTGATGTTACTGCCCCATAACTTACATGGGGTTGACCAAACTTGCAGAAACATGTTTATTTCTGCTAAAAAACACGTTTTTACCCTTTCTGCACACTGGGGTTAAGGGCTGAGTGTGTGGGCACTTCTGAGCCTTGCTGTTACAAGTAGATTCAGTTGCCTGAAAAAACGCGTTTATTTCGGGCTGAAAAACACGTTTTGAAAAGTGTCATGTTACTGCCCCATAACTTACATGGGGTTGACCAAACTTGCAGAAACATGTTTATTTCTGCTGAAAAACACGTTTTGACACTTTCTGTACACTGGGGTTAAGGGCTGAGTGTGTGGGCTCTTGTGAGCCTTGCTGTTACAAGGAGATTCAGTTGTCTTAAAAAACGCGTTTATTTCGGGCTGAAAAACACGTTTTGAAAAGGTGATGTTACTGCCCCATAACTTACATGGGGTTGACCAAACTTGCAGAAACATGTTTATTTCTGCTGAAAAACACGTTTTGACACTTTCTGTACACTGGGGTTAAGGGCTGAGTGTGTGGGCTCTTGTGAGCCTTGCTGTTACAAGGAGATTCAGTTGTCTTAAAAAACGCGTTTATTTCGGGCTGAAAAACACGTTTTGAAAAGTGTGATGTTACTGCCCCATAACTTACATGGGGTTGACCAAACTTGCAGAAACATGTTTATTTCTGCTGAAAAACACGTTTTGACACTTTCTGTACACTGGGGTTAAGGGCTGAGTGTGTGGGCTCTTCTGAGCCTTGCTGTTACAAGGAGATTCAGTTGTCTGAAAAAACGCGTTTATTTCGGGCTGAAAAACACGTTTTGAAAAGTGTGATGTTACTGCCCCATAACTTACATGGGGTTGACCAAACTTGCAGAAACATGTTTATTTCTGCTGAAAAACACGTTTTGACACTTTCTGTACACTGGGGTTAAGGGCTGAGTGTGTGGGCTCTTCTGAGCCTTGCTGTTACAAGGAGATTCAGTTGTCTGAAAAAACGCGTTTATTTCGGGCTGAAAAACACGTTTTGAAAAGTGTGATGTTACTGCCCCATAACTTACATGGGGTTGACCAAACTTGCAGAAACATGTTTATTTCTGCTGAAAAACACGTTTTGACACTTTCTGTACACTGGGGTTAAGGGCTGAGTGTGTGGGCTCTTCTTAGCCTTGCTGTTACAAGGAGATTCAGTTGTCTGAAAAAACGCGTTTATTTCGGGCTGAAAAACACGTTTTGAAAAGTGTGATGTTTCTGGCCCATAACTTACATGGGGTTGACCAAACTTGCAGAAACATGTTTATTTCTGCTGAAAAACACGTTTTGACACTTTCTGTACACTGGGGTTAAGGGCTGAGTGTGTGGGCTCTTCTGAGCCTTGCTGTTACAAGGAGATTCAGTTGTCTGAAAAAACGCGTTTATTTCGGGCTGAAAAACACGTTTTGAAAAGTGTGATGTTACTGCCCCATAACTTACATGGGGTTGACCAAACTTGCAGAAACATGTTTATTTCTGCTGAAAAACACGTTTTGACACTTTCTGTACACTGGGGTTAAGGGCTGAGTGTGTGGGCTCTTCTTAGCCTTGCTGTTACAAGGAGATTCAGTTGTCTGAAAAAACGCGTTTATTTCGGGCTGAAAAACACGTTTTGAAAAGTGTGATGTTTCTGGCCCATAACTTACATGGGGTTGACCAAACTTGCAGAAACATGTTTATTTCTGCTGAAAAACACGTTTTGACACTTTCTGTACACTGGGGTTAAGGGCTGAGTGTGTGGGCTCTTCTGAGCCTTGCTGTTACAAGGAGATTCAGTTGTCTGAAAAAACGCGTTTATTTCGGGCTGAAAAACACGTTTTGAAAAGTGTGATGTTACTGCCCCATAACTTACATGGGGTTGACCAAACTTGCAGAAACATGTTTATTTCTGCTAAAAAACACGTTTTTACCCTTTCTGCACACTGGGGTTAAGGGCTGAGTGTGTGGGCACTTCTGAGCCTTGCTGTTACAAGTAGATTCAGTTGCCTGAAAAAACGCGTTTATTTCGGGCTGAAAAACACGTTTTGAAAAGTGTCATGTTACTGCCCCATAACTTACATGGGGTTGACCAAACTTGCAGAAACATGTTTATTTCTGCTGAAAAACACGTTTTGACACTTTCTGTACACTGGGGTTAAGGGCTGAGTGTGTGGGCTCTTGTGAGCCTTGCTGTTACAAGGAGATTCAGTTGTCTTAAAAAACGCGTTTATTTCGGGCTGAAAAACACGTTTTGAAAAGGTGATGTTACTGCCCCATAACTTACATGGGGTTGACCAAACTTGCAGAAACATGTTTATTTCTGCTGAAAAACACGTTTTGACACTTTCTGTACACTGGGGTTAAGGGCTGAGTGTGTGGGCTCTTCTGAGCCTTGCTGTTACAAGGAGATTCAGTTGTCTGAAAAAACGCGTTTATTTCGGGCTGAAAAACACGTTTTGAAAAGTGTGATGTTACTGCCCCATAACTTACATGGGGTTGACCAAACTTGCAGAAACATGTTTATTTCTGCTGAAAAACACGTTTTGACACTTTCTGTACACTGGGGTTAAGGGCTGAGTGTGTGGGCTCTTCTTAGCCTTGCTGTTACAAGGAGATTCAGTTGTCTGAAAAAACGCGTTTATTTCGGGCTGAAAAACACGTTTTGAAAAGTGTGATGTTACTGCCCCATAACTTACATGGGGTTGACCAAACTTGCAGAAACATGTTTATTTCTGCTGAAAAACACGTTTTGACACTTTCTGTACACTGGGGTTAAGGGCTGTGTGTGTGGGCTCTTCTTAGCCTTGCTGTTACAAGGAGATTCAGTTGTCTGAAAAAACGCGTTTATTTCGGGCTGAAAAACACGTTTTGAAAAGTGTGATGTTACTGCCCCATAACTTACATGGGGTTGACCAAACTTGCAGAAACATGTTTATTTCTGCTGAAAAACACGTTTTGACAATTTCTGTACACTGGGGTTAAGGGCTGAGTGTGTGGGCTCTTGTGAGCCTTGCTGTTACAAGGAGATTCAGTTGTCTGAAAAAACGCGTTTATTTCGGGCTGAAAAACACGTTTTGAAAAGTGTGATGTTACTGCCCCATAATTTACATGGGGTTGACCAAACTTGCAGAAACATGTTTATTTCTGCTGAAAAACACGTTTTGACACTTTCTGTACACTGGGGTTAAAGGCTGAGTGTGTGGGCTCTTCTGAGCCTTGCTGTTACAAGGAGATTCAGTTGTCTGAAAAAACGCGTTTATTTCGGGCTGAAAAACACGTTTTGAAAAGTGTGATGTTACTGCCCCATAACTTACATGGGGTTGACCAAACTTGCAGAAACATGTTTATTTCTGCTGAAAAACACGTTTTGACACTTTCTGTACACTGGGGTTAAAGGCTGAGTGTGTGGGCTCTTCTGAGCCTTGCTGTTACAAGGAGATTCAGTTGTCTGAAAAAACGCGTTTATTTCGGGCTGAAAAACATGTTTTGAAAAGTGTGATGTTACTGCCCCATAACTTACATGGGGTTGACCAAACTTGCAGAAACATGTTTATTTCTGCTAAAAAACACGTTTTGACCCTTTCTGCACACTGGGGTTAAGGGCTGAGTGTGTGGGCACTTCTGAGCCTTGCTGTTACAAGGAGATTCAGTTGTCTGAAAAAACGCGTTTATTTCGGGCTGAAAAACACGTTTTGAAAAGTGTGATGTTACTGCCCCATAACTTACATGGGGTTGACCAAACTTGCAGAAACATGTTTATTTCTGCTGAAAAACACGTTTTGACACTTTCTGTACACTGGGGTTAAGGGCTGAGTGTGTGGGCTCTTCTGAGCCTTGCTGTTACAAGGAGATTCAGTTGTCTGAAAAAATGCGTTTATTTCGGGCTGAAAAACACGTTTTGAAAAGTGTGATGTTACTGCCCCATAACTTACATGGGGTTGACCAAACTTGCAGAAACATGTTTATTTCTGCTGAAAAACACGTTTTGACACTTTCTGTACACTGGGGTTAAGGGCTGAGTGTGTGGGCTCTTCTTAGCCTTGCTGTTACAAGGAGATTCAGTTGACTGAAAAAACGCGTTTATTTCGGGCTAAAAAACACGTTTTGAAAAGTGTCATGTTACTGCCCCATAACTTACATGGGGTTGACCAAACTTGCAGAAACATGTTTATTTCTGCTGAAAAACACGTTTTGACACTTTCTGTACACTGGGGTTAAGGGCTGAGTGTGTGGGCTCTTCTGAGCCTTGCTGTTACAAGGAGATTCAGTTGTCTGAAAAAACGCGTTTATTTCGGGCTGAAAAACACGTTTTGAAAAGTGTGATGTTACTGCCCCATAACTTACATGGGGTTGACCAAACTTGCAGAAACATGTTTATTTCTGCTGAAAAACACGTTTTGACAATTTCTGTACACTGGGGTTAAGGGCTGAGTGTGTGGGCTCTTGTGAGCCTTGCTGTTACAAGGAGATTCAGTTGTCTGAAAAAACGCGTTTATTTCGGGCTGAAAAACACGTTTTGAAAAGTGTGATGTTACTGCCCCATAACTTACATGGGGTTGACCAAACTTGCAGAAACATGTTTATTTCTGCTGAAAAACACGTTTTGACACTTTCTGTACACTGGGGTTAAGGGCTGAGTGTGTGGGCTCTTCTGAGCCTTGCTGTTACAAGGAGATTCAGTTGTCTGAAAAAACGCGTTTATTTCGGGCTGAAAAACACGTTTTGAAAAGTGTGATGTTACTGCCCCATAACTTACATGGGGTTGACCAAACTTGCAGAAACATGTTTATTTCTGCTGAAAAACACGTTTTGACACTTTCTGTACACTGGGGTTAAGGGCTGAGTGTGTGGGCTCTTGTGAGCCTTGCTGTTACAAGGAGATTCAGTTGTCTTAAAAAACGCGTTTATTTCGGGCTGAAAAACACGTTTTGAAAAGTGTGATGTTACTGCCCCATAACTTACATGGGGTTGACCAAACTTGCAGAAACATGTTTATTTCTGCTGAAAAACACGTTTTGACACTTTCTGTACACTGGGGTTAAGGGCTGAGTGTGTGGGCTCTTCTGAGCCTTGCTGTTACAAGGAGATTCAGTTGTCTGAAAAAACGCGTTTATTTCGGGCTGAAAAACACGTTTTGAAAAGTGTGATGTTACTGCCCCATAACTTACATGGGGTTGACCAAACTTGCAGAAACATGTTTATTTCTGCTGAAAAACACGTTTTGACACTTTCTGTACACTGGGGTTAAGGGCTGAGTGTGTGGGCTCTTCTGAGCCTTGCTGTTACAAGGAGATTCAGTTGTCTGAAAAAACGCGTTTATTTCGGGCTGAAAAACACGTTTTGAAAAGTGTGATGTTACTGCCCCATAACTTACATGGGGTTGACCAAACTTGCAGAAACATGTTTATTTCTGCTGAAAAACACGTTTTGACACTTTCTGTACACTGGGGTTAAGGGCTGAGTGTGTGGGCTCTTCTTAGCCTTGCTGTTACAAGGAGATTCAGTTGTCTGAAAAAACGCGTTTATTTCGGGCTGAAAAACACGTTTTGAAAAGTGTGATGTTTCTGCCCCATAACTTACATGGGGTTGACCAAACTTGCAGAAACATGTTTATTTCTGCTAAAAAACACGTTTTTACCCTTTCTGCACACTGGGGTTAAGGGCTGAGTGTGTGGGCACTTCTGAGCCTTGCTGTTACAAGTAGATTCAGTTGCCTGAAAAAACGCGTTTATTTCGGGCTGAAAAACACGTTTTGAAAAGTGTCATGTTACTGCCCCATAACTTACATGGGGTTGACCAAACTTGCAGAAACATGTTTATTTCTGCTGAAAAACACGTTTTGACACTTTCTGTACACTGGGGTTAAGGGCTGAGTGTGTGGGCTCTTGTGAGCCTTGCTGTTACAAGGAGATTCAGTTGTCTTAAAAAACGCGTTTATTTCGGGCTGAAAAACACGTTTTGAAAAGGTGATGTTACTGCCCCATAACTTACATGGGGTTGACCAAACTTGCAGAAACATGTTTATTTCTGCTGAATAACACGTTTTGACACTTTCTGTACACTGGGGTTAAGGGCTGAGTGTGTGGGCTCTTGTGAGCCTTGCTGTTACAAGGAGATTCAGTTGTCTTAAAAAACGCGTTTATTTCGGGCTGAAAAACACGTTTTGAAAAGTGTGATGTTACTGCCCCATAACTTACATGGGGTTGACCAAACTTGCAGAAACATGTTTATTTCTGCTGAAAAACACGTTTTGACACTTTCTGTACACTGGGGTTAAGGGCTGAGTGTGTGGGCTCTTCTGAGCCTTGCTGTTACAAGGAGATTCAGTTGTCTGAAAAAACGCGTTTATTTCGGGCTGAAAAACACGTTTTGAAAAGTGTGATGTTTCTGGCCCATAACTTACATGGGGTTGACCAAACTTGCAGAAACATGTTTATTTCTGCTGAAAAACACGTTTTGATACTTTCTGTACACTGGGGTTAAGGGCTGAGTGTGTGGGCTCTTCTGAGCCTTGCTGTTACAAGGAGATTCAGTTGCCTGAAAAAACGCGTTTATTTCGGGCTGAAAAACACGTTTTGAAAAGTGTCATGTTACTGCCCCATAACTTACATGGGGTTGACCAAACTTGCAGAAACATGTTTATTTCTGCTGAAAAACACGTTTTGACACTTTCTGTACACTGGGGTTAAGGGCTGAGTGTGTGGGCTCTTGTGAGCCTTGCTGTTACAAGGAGATTCAGTTGTCTTAAAAAACGCGTTTATTTCGGGCTGAAAAACACGTTTTGAAAAGGTAATGTTACTGCCCCATAACTTACATGGGGTTGACCAAACTTGCAGAAACATGTTTATTTCTGCTGAAAAACACGTTTTGACACTTTCTGTACACTGGGGTTAAGGGCTGAGTGTGTGGGCTCTTGTGAGCCTTGCTGTTACAAGGAGATTCAGTTGTCTTAAAAAACGCGTTTATTTCGGGCTGAAAAACACGTTTTGAAAAGTGTGATGTTACTGCCCCATAACTTACATGGGGTTGACCAAACTTGCAGAAACATGTTTATTTCTGCTGAAAAACACGTTTTGACACTTTCTGTACACTGGGGTTAAGGGCTGAGTGTGTGGGCTCTTCTGAGCCTTGCTGTTACAAGGAGATTCAGTTGTCTGAAAAAACGCGTTTATTTCGGGCTGAAAAACACGTTTTGAAAAGTGTGATGTTACTGCCCCATAACTTACATGGGGTTGACCAAACTTGCAGAAACATGTTTATTTCTGCTGAAAAACACGTTTTGACACTTTCTGTACACTGGGGTTAAGGGCTGAGTGTGTGGGCTCTTCTTAGCCTTGCTGTTACAAGGAGATTCAGTTGACTGAAAAAACGCGTTTATTTCGGGCTAAAAAACACGTTTTGAAAAGTGTCATGTTACTGCCCCATAACTTACATGGGGTTGACCAAACTTGCAGAAACATGTTTATTTCTGCTGAAAAACACGTTTTGACACTTTCTGTACACTGGGGTTAAGGGCTGTGTGTGTGGGCTCTTCTTAGCCTTGCTGTTACAAGGAGATTCAGTTGTCTGAAAAAACGCGTTTATTTCGGGCTGAAAAACACGTTTTGAAAAGTGTGATGTTACTGCCCCATAACTTACATGGGGTTGACCAAACTTGCAGAAACATGTTTATTTCTGCTGAAAAACACGTTTTGACAATTTCTGTACACTGGGGTTAAGGGCTGAGTGTGTGGGCTCTTGTGAGCCTTGCTGTTACAAGGAGATTCAGTTGTCTGAAAAAACGCGTTTATTTCGGGCTGAAAAACACGTTTTGAAAAGTGTGATGTTACTGCCCCATAACTTACATGGGGTTGACCAAACTTGCAGAAACATGTTTATTTCTGCTGAAAAACACGTTTTGACACTTTCTGTACACTGGGGTTAAGGGCTGAGTGTGTGGGCTCTTCTGAGCCTTGCTGTTACAAGGAGATTCAGTTGTCTGAAAAAACGCGTTTATTTCGGGCTGAAAAACACGTTTTGAAAAGTGTGATGTTACTGCCCCATAACTTACATGGGGTTGACCAAACTTGCAGAAACATGTTTATTTCTGCTGAAAAACACGTTTTGACACTTTCTGTACACTGGGGTTAAGGGCTGAGTGTGTGGGCTCTTCTTAGCCTTGCTGTTACAAGGAGATTCAGTTGACTGAAAAAACGCGTTTATTTCGGGCTAAAAAACACGTTTTGAAAAGTGTCATGTTACTGCCCCATAACTTACATGGGGTTGACCAAACTTGCAGAAACATGTTTATTTCTGCTGAAAAACACGTTTTGACACTTTCTGTACACTGGGGTTAAGGGCTGAGTGTGTGGGCTCTTCTGAGCCTTGCTGTTACAAGGAGATTCAGTTGTCTGAAAAAACGCGTTTATTTCGGGCTGAAAAACACGTTTTGAAAAGTGTGATGTTACTGCCCCATAACTT
Source organism: Lepisosteus oculatus (assembly GCF_040954835.1). Taxonomy (NCBI): domain Eukaryota; kingdom Metazoa; phylum Chordata; class Actinopteri; order Semionotiformes; family Lepisosteidae; genus Lepisosteus; species Lepisosteus oculatus. The sequence continues at coordinate 21,062 of NW_027167710.1, forward strand.
ACATGGGGTTGACCAAACTTGCAGAAACATGTTTATTTCTGCTAAAAAACACGTTTTTACCCTTTCTGCACACTGGGGTTAAGGGCTGAGTGTGTGGGCACTTCTGAGCCTTGCTGTTACAAGTAGATTCAGTTGCCTGAAAAAACGCGTTTATTTCGGGCTGAAAAACACGTTTTGAAAAGTGTCATGTTACTGCCCCATAACTTACATGGGGTTGACCAAACTTGCAGAAACATGTTTATTTCTGCTGAAAAACACGTTTTGACACTTTCTGTACACTGGGGTTAAGGGCTGAGTGTGTGGGCTCTTGTGAGCCTTGCTGTTACAAGGAGATTCAGTTGTCTTAAAAAACGCGTTTATTTCGGGCTGAAAAACACGTTTTGAAAAGGTGATGTTACTGCCCCATAACTTACATGGGGTTGACCAAACTTGCAGAAACATGTTTATTTCTGCTGAAAAACACGTTTTGACACTTTCTGTACACTGGGGTTAAGGGCTGAGTGTGTGGGCTCTTCTGAGCCTGGCTGTTACAAGGAGATTCAGTTGTCTGAAAAAACGCGTTTATTTCGGGCTGAAAAACACGTTTTGAAAAGTGTGATGTTACTGCCCCATAACTTACATGGGGTTGACCAAACTTGCAGAAACATGTTTATTTCTGCTGAAAAACACGTTTTGACACTTTCTGTACACTGGGGTTAAGGGCTGAGTGTGTGGGCTCTTCTTAGCCTTGCTGTTACAAGGAGATTCAGTTGTCTGAAAAAACGCGTTTATTTCGGGCTGAAAAACACGTTTTGAAAAGTGTGATGTTTCTGGCCCATAACTTACATGGGGTTGACCAAACTTGCAGAAACATGTTTATTTCTGCTGAAAAACACGTTTTGACACTTTCTGTACACTGGGGTTAAGGGCTGAGTGTGTGGGCTCTTCTGAGCCTTGCTGTTACAAGGAGATTCAGTTGTCTGAAAAAACGCGTTTATTTCGGGCTGAAAAACACGTTTTGAAAAGTGTGATGTTACTGCCCCATAACTTACATGGGGTTGACCAAACTTGCAGAAACATGTTTATTTCTGCTAAAAAACACGTTTTTACCCTTTCTGCACACTGGGGTTAAGGGCTGAGTGTGTGGGCACTTCTGAGCCTTGCTGTTACAAGTAGATTCAGTTGCCTGAAAAAACGCGTTTATTTCGGGCTGAAAAACACGTTTTGAAAAGTGTCATGTTACTGCCCCATAACTTACATGGGGTTGACCAAACTTGCAGAAACATGTTTATTTCTGCTGAAAAACACGTTTTGACACTTTCTGTACACTGGGGTTAAGGGCTGAGTGTGTGGGCTCTTGTGAGCCTTGCTGTTACAAGGAGATTCAGTTGTCTTAAAAAACGCGTTTATTTCGGGCTGAAAAACACGTTTTGAAAAGGTGATGTTACTGCCCCATAACTTACATGGGGTTGACCAAACTTGCAGAAACATGTTTATTTCTGCTGAAAAACACGTTTTGACACTTTCTGTACACTGGGGTTAAGGGCTGAGTGTGTGGGCTCTTGTGAGCCTTGCTGTTACAAGGAGATTCAGTTGTCTTAAAAAACGCGTTTATTTCGGGCTGAAAAACACGTTTTGAAAAGTGTGATGTTACTGCCCCATAACTTACATGGGGTTGACCAAACTTGCAGAAACATGTTTATTTCTGCTGAAAAACACGTTTTGACACTTTCTGTACACTGGGGTTAAGGGCTGAGTGTGTGGGCTCTTCTGAGCCTTGCTGTTACAAGGAGATTCAGTTGTCTGAAAAAACGCGTTTATTTCGGGCTGAAAAACATGTTTTGAAAAGTGTGATGTTACTGCCCCATAACTTACATGGGGTTGACCAAACTTGCAGAAACATGTTTATTTCTGCTAAAAAACACGTTTTGACCCTTTCTGCACACTGGGGTTAAGGGCTGAGTGTGTGGGCACTTCTGAGCCTTGCTGTTACAAGGAGATTCAGTTGTCTGAAAAAACGCGTTTATTTCGGGCTGAAAAACACGTTTTGAAAAGTGTGATGTTACTGCCCCATAACTTACATGGGGTTGACCAAACTTGCAGAAACATGTTTATTTCTGCTGAAAAACACGTTTTGACACTTTCTGTACACTGGGGTTAAGGGCTGAGTGTGTGGGCTCTTCTGAGCCTTGCTGTTACAAGGAGATTCAGTTGTCTGAAAAAACGCGTTTATTTCGGGCTGAAAAACACGTTTTGAAAAGTGTGATGTTACTGCCCCATAACTTACATGGGGTTGACCAAACTTGCAGAAACATGTTTATTTCTGCTGAAAAACACGTTTTGACACTTTCTGTACACTGGGGTTAAGGGCTGAGTGTGTGGGCTCTTCTGAGCCTTGCTGTTACAAGGAGATTCAGTTGACTGAAAAAACGCGTTTATTTCGGGCTAAAAAACACGTTTTGAAAAGTGTCATGTTACTGCCCCATAACTTACATGGGGTTGACCAAACTTGCAGAAACATGTTTATTTCTGCTGAAAAACACGTTTTGACACTTTCTGTACACTGGGGTTAAGGGCTGAGTGTGTGGGCTCTTCTGAGCCTTGCTGTTTCAAGGAGATTCAGTTGTCTGAAAAAACGCGTTTATTTCGGGCTGAAAAACACGTTTTGAAAAGTGTGATGTTACTGCCCCATAACTTACATGGGGTTGACCAAACTTGCAGAAACATGTTTATTTCTGCTAAAAAACACGTTTTTACCCTTTCTGCACACTGGGGTTAAGGGCTGAGTGTGTGGGCACTTCTGAGCCTTGCTGTTACAAGTAGATTCAGTTGCCTGAAAAAACGCGTTTATTTCGGGCTGAAAAACACGTTTTGAAAAGTGTCATGTTACTGCCCCATAACTTACATGGGGTTGACCAAACTTGCAGAAACATGTTTATTTCTGCTGAAAAACACGTTTTGACACTTTCTGTACACTGGGGTTAAGGGCTGAGTGTGTGGGCTCTTGTGAGCCTTGCTGTTACAAGGAGATTCAGTTGTCTTAAAAAACGCGTTTATTTCGGGCTGAAAAACACGTTTTGAAAAGGTGATGTTACTGCCCCATAACTTACATGGGGTTGACCAAACTTGCAGAAACATGTTTATTTCTGCTGAAAAACACGTTTTGACACTTTCTGTACACTGGGGTTAAGGGCTGAGTGTGTGGGCTCTTGTGAGCCTTGCTGTTACTAGGAGATTCAGTTGTCTTAAAAAACGCGTTTATTTCGGGCTGAAAAACACGTTTTGAAAAGTGTGATGTTACTGCCCCATAACTTACATGGGGTTGACCAAACTTGCAGAAACATGTTTATTTCTGCTGAAAAACACGTTTTGACACTTTCTGTACACTGGGGTTAAGGGCTGAGTGTGTGGGCTCTTCTGAGCCTTGCTGTTACAAGGAGATTCAGTTGTCTGAAAAAACGCGTTTATTTCGGGCTGAAAAACACGTTTTGAAAAGTGTGATGTTACTGCCCCATAACTTACATGGGGTTGACCAAACTTGCAGAAACATGTTTATTTCTGCTGAAAAACACGTTTTGACACTTTCTGTACACTGGGGTTAAGGGCTGAGTGTGTGGGCTCTTCTGAGCCTTGCTGTTACAAGGAGATTCAGTTGTCTGAAAAAACGCGTTTATTTCGGGCTGAAAAACACGTTTTGAAAAGTGTGATGTTACTGCCCCATAACTTACATGGGGTTGACCAAACTTGCAGAAACATGTTTATTTCTGCTGAAAAACACGTTTTGACACTTTCTGTACACTGGGGTTAAGGGCTGAGTGTGTGGGCTCTTCTTAGCCTTGCTGTTACAAGGAGATTCAGTTGTCTGAAAAAACGCGTTTATTTCGGGCTGAAAAACACGTTTTGAAAAGTGTGATGTTTCTGGCCCATAACTTACATGGGGTTGACCAAACTTGCAGAAACATGTTTATTTCTGCTGAAAAACACGTTTTGACACTTTCTGTACACTGGGGTTAAGGGCTGAGTGTGTGGGCTCTTCTGAGCCTTGCTGTTACAAGGAGATTCAGTTGTCTGAAAAAACGCGTTTATTTCGGGCTGAAAAACACGTTTTGAAAAGTGTGATGTTACTGCCCCATAACTTACATGGGGTTGACCAAACTTGCAGAAACATGTTTATTTCTGCTAAAAAACACGTTTTTACCCTTTCTGCACACTGGGGTTAAGGGCTGAGTGTGTGGGCACTTCTGAGCCTTGCTGTTACAAGTAGATTCAGTTGCCTGAAAAAACGCGTTTATTTCGGGCTGAAAAACACGTTTTGAAAAGTGTCATGTTACTGCCCCATAACTTACATGGGGTTGACCAAACTTGCAGAAACATGTTTATTTCTGCTGAAAAACACGTTTTGACACTTTCTGTACACTGGGGTTAAGGGCTGAGTGTGTGGGCTCTTGTGAGCCTTGCTGTTACAAGGAGATTCAGTTGTCTTAAAAAACGCGTTTATTTCGGGCTGAAAAACACGTTTTGAAAAGGTGATGTTACTGCCCCATAACTTACATGGGGTTGACCAAACTTGCAGAAACATGTTTATTTCTGCTGAAAAACACGTTTTGACACTTTCTGTACACTGGGGTTAAGGGCTGAGTGTGTGGGCTCTTGTGAGCCTTGCTGTTACAAGGAGATTCAGTTGTCTTAAAAAACGCGTTTATTTCGGGCTGAAAAACACGTTTTGAAAAGGTGATGTTACTGCCCCATAACTTACATGGGGTTGACCAAACTTGCAGAAACATGTTTATTTCTGCTGAAAAACACGTTTTGACACTTTCTGTACACTGGGGTTAAGGGCTGAGTGTGTGGGCTCTTGTGAGCCTTGCTGTTACAAGGAGATTCAGTTGTCTTAAAAAACGCGTTTATTTCGGGCTGAAAAACACGTTTTGAAAAGTGTGATGTTACTGCCCCATAACTTACATGGGGTTGACCAAACTTGCAGAAACATGTTTATTTCTGCTGGAAAAACACGTTTTGACACTTTCTGTACACTGGGGTTAAGGGCTGAGTGTGTGGGCTCTTCTGAGCCTTGCTGTTACAAGGAGATTCAGTTGTCTGAAAAAACGCGTTTATTTCGGGCTGAAAAACACGTTTTGAAAAGTGTGATGTTACTGCCCCATAACTTACATGGGGTTGACCAAACTTGCAGAAACATGTTTATTTCTGCTGAAAAACACGTTTTGAAACTTTCTGTACACTGGGGTTAAGGGCTGAGTGTGTGGGCTCTTCTTAGCCTTGCTGTTACAAAGAGATTCAGTTGACTGAAAAAACGCGTTTATTTCGGGCTAAAAAACACGTTTTGAAAAGTGTCATGTTACTGCCCCATAACTTACATGGGGTTGACCAAACTTGCAGAAACATGTTTATTTCTGCTGAAAAACACGTTTTGACACTTTCTGTACACTGGGGTTAAGGGCTGTGTGTGTGGGCTCTTCTTAGCCTTGCTGTTACAAGGAGATTCAGTTGTCTGAAAAAACGCGTTTATTTCGGGCTGAAAAACACGTTTTGAAAAGTGTGATGTTACTGCCCCATAACTTACATGGGGTTGACCAAACTTGCAGAAACATGTTTATTTCTGCTGAAAAACACGTTTTGACACTTTCTGTACACTGGGGTTAAGGGCTGAGTGTGTGGGCTCTTGTGAGCCTTGCTGTTACAAGGAGATTCAGTTGTCTGAAAAAACGCGTTTATTTCGGGCTGAAAAACACGTTTTGAAAAGTGTGATGTTACTGCCCCATAACTTACATGGGGTTGACCAAACTTGCAGAAACATGTTTATTTCTGCTGAAAAACACGTTTTGACACTTTCTGTACACTGGGGTTAAGGGCTGAGTGTGTGGGCTCTTCTGAGCCTTGCTGTTACAAGGAGATTCAGTTGTCTGAAAAAGCGTTTATTTCGGGCTGAAAAACACGTTTTGAAAAGTGTGATGTTACTGCCCCATAACTTACATGGGGTTGACCAAACTTGCAGAAACATGTTTATTTCTGCTAAAAAACACGTTTTTACCCTTTCTGCACACTGGGGTTAAGGGCTGAGTGTGTGGGCACTTCTGAGCCTTGCTGTTACAAGTAGATTCAGTTGCCTGAAAAAACGCGTTTATTTCGGGCTGAAAAACACGTTTTGAAAAGTGTCATGTTACTGCCCCATAACTTACATGGGGTTGACCAAACTTGCAGAAACATGTTTATTTCTGCTGAAAAACACGTTTTGACACTTTCTGTACACTGGGGTTAAGGGCTGAGTGTGTGGGCTCTTGTGAGCCTTGCTGTTACAAGGAGATTCAGTTGTCTGAAAAAACGCGTTTATTTCGGGCTGAAAAACACGTTTTGAAAAGTGTGATGTTACTGCCCCATAACTTACATGGGGTTGACCAAACTTGCAGAAACATGTTTATTTCTGCTGAAAAACACGTTTTGACACTTTCTGTACACTGGGGTTAAGGGCTGAGTGTGTGGGCTCTTGTGAGCCTTGCTGTTACAAGGAGATTCAGTTGTCTGAAAAAACGCGTTTATTTCGGGCTGAAAAACACGTTTTGAAAAGTGTGATGTTACTGCCCCATAACTTACATGGGGTTGACCAAACTTGCAGAAACATGTTTATTTCTGCTGAAAAACACGTTTTGACACTTTCTGTACACTGGGGTTAAGGGCTGAGTGTGTGGGCTCTTCTTAGCCTTGCTGTTACAAGGAGATTCAGTTGACTGAAAAAACGCGTTTATTTCGGGCTAAAAAACACGTTTTGAAAAGTGTCATGTTACTGCCCCATAACTTACATGGGGTTGACCAAACTTGCAGAAACATGTTTATTTCTGCTGAAAAACACGTTTTGACACTTTCTGTACACTGGGGTTAAGGGCTGAGTGTGTGGGCTCTTCTGAGCCTTGCTGTTACAAGGAGATTCAGTTGTCTGAAAAAACGCGTTTATTTCGGGCTGAAAAACACTTTTTGAAAAGTGTGATGTTACTGCCCCATAACTTACATGGGGTTGACCAAACTTGCAGAAACATGTTTATTTCTGCTAAAAAACACGTTTTTACCCTTTCTGCACACTGGGGTTAAGGGCTGAGTGTGTGGGCACTTCTGAGCCTTGCTGTTACAAGTAGATTCAGTTGCCTGAAAAAACGCGTTTATTTCGGGCTGAAAAACACGTTTTGAAAAGTGTCATGTTACTGCCCCATAACTTACATGGGGTTGACCAAACTTGCAGAAACATGTTTATTTCGGGCTGAAAAACACGTTTTGAAAAGGTGATGTTACTGCCCCATAACTTACATGGGGTTGACCAAACTTGCAGAAACATGTTTATTTCTGCTGAAAAACACGTTTTGACACTTTCTGTACACTGGGGTTAAGGGCTGAGTGTGTGGGCTCTTGTGAGCCTTGCTGTTACAAGGAGATTCAGTTGTCTTAAAAAAAGCGTTTATTTCGGGCTGAAAAACACGTTTTGAAAAGTGTGATGTTACTGCCCCATAACTTACATGGGGTTGACCAAACTTGCAGAAACATGTTTATTTCTGCTGAAAAACACGTTTTGACACTTTCTGTACACTGGGGTTAAGGGCTGAGTGTGTGGGCTCTTCTGAGCCTTGCTGTTACAAGGAGATTCAGTTGTCTGAAAAAACGCGTTTATTTCGGGCTGAAAAACACGTTTTGAAAAGTGTGATGTTACTGCCCCATAACTTACATGGGGTTGACCAAACTTGCAGAAACATGTTTATTTCTGCTGAAAAACACGTTTTGAAACTTTCTGTACACTGGGGTTAAGGGCTGAGTGTGTGGGCTCTTCTTAGCCTTGCTGTTACAAGGAGATTCAGTTGTCTGAAAAAACGCGTTTATTTCGGGCTGAAAAACACGTTTTGAAAAGTGTGATGTTACTGCCCCATAACTTACATGGGGTTGACCAAACTTGCAGAAACATGTTTATTTCTGCTGAAAAACACGTTTTGACACTTTCTGTACACTGGGGTTAAGGGCTGAGTGTGTGGGCTCTTGTGAGCCTTGCTGTTACAAGGAGATTCAGTTGTCTGAAAAAACGCGTTTATTTCGGGCTGAAAAACACGTTTTGAAAAGTGTGATGTTACTGCCCCATAACTTACATGGGGTTGACCAAACTTGCAGAAACATGTTTATTTCTGCTGAAAAACACGTTTTGACACTTTCTGTACACTGGGGTTAAGGGCTGAGTGTGTGGGCTCTTCTGAGCCTTGCTGTTACAAGGAGATTCAGTTGTCTGAAAAAACGCGTTTATTTCGGGCTGAAAAACACGTTTTGAAAAGTGTGATGTTACTGCCCCATAACTTACATGGGGTTGACCAAACTTGCAGAAACATGTTTATTTCTGCTAAAAAACACGTTTTTACCCTTTCTGCACACTGGGGTTAAGGGCTGAGTGTGTGGGCACTTCTGAGCCTTGCTGTTACAAGTAGATTCAGTTGCCTGAAAAAACGCGTTTATTTCGGGCTGAAAAACACGTTTTGAAAAGTGTCATGTTACTGCCCCATAACTTACATGGGGTTGACCAAACTTGCAGAAACATGTTTATTTCTGCTGAAAAACACGTTTTGACACTTTCTGTACACTGGGGTTAAGGGCTGAGTGTGTGGGCTCTTGTGAGCCTTGCTGTTACAAGGAGATTCAGTTGTCTGAAAAAACGCGTTTATTTCGGGCTGAAAAACACGTTTTGAAAAGTGTGATGTTACTGCCCCATAACTTACATGGGGTTGACCAAACTTGCAGAAACATGTTTATTTCTGCTGAAAAACACGTTTTGACACTTTCTGTACACTGGGGTTAAGGGCTGAGTGTGTGGGCTCTTCTGAGCCTTGCTGTTACAAGGAGATTCAGTTGTCTGAAAAAACGCGTTTATTTCGGGCTGAAAAACACGTTTTGAAAAGTGTGATGTTACTGCCCCATAACTTACATGGGGTTGACCAAACTTGCAGAAACATGTTTATTTCTGCTGAAAAACACGTTTTGACACTTTCTGTACACTGGGGTTAAGGGCTGAGTGTGTGGGCTCTTCTTAGCCTTGCTGTTACAAGGAGATTCAGTTGACTGAAAAAACGCGTTTATTTCGGGCTAAAAAACACGTTTTGAAAAGTGTCATGTTACTGCCCCATAACTTACATGGGGTTGACCAAACTTGCAGAAACATGTTTATTTCTGCTGAAAAACACGTTTTGACACTTTCTGTACACTGGGGTTAAGGGCTGAGTGTGTGGGCTCTTCTGAGCCTTGCTGTTACAAGGAGATTCAGTTGTCTGAAAAAACGCGTTTATTTCGGGCTGAAAAACACGTTTTGAAAAGTGTGATGTTACTGCCCCATAACTTACATGGGGTTGACCAAACTTGCAGAAACATGTTTATTTCTGCTAAAAAACACGTTTTTACCCTTTCTGCACACTGGGGTTAAGGGCTGAGTGTGTGGGCTCTTGTGAGCCTTGCTGTTACAAGGAGATTCAGTTGTCTTAAAAAACGCGTTTATTTCGGGCTGAAAAACACGTTTTGAAAAGGTGATGTTACTGCCCCATAACTTACATGGGGTTGACCAAACTTGCAGAAACATGTTTATTTCTGCTGAAAAACACGTTTTGACACTTTCTGTACACTGGGGTTAAGGGCTGAGTGTGTGGGCTCTTGTGAGCCTTGCTGTTACAAGGAGATTCAGTTGTCTTAAAAAACGCGTTTATTTCGGGCTGAAAAACACGTTTTGAAAAGTGTGATGTTACTGCCCCATAACTTACATGGGGTTGACCAAACTTGCAGAAACATGTTTATTTCTGCTGGAAAAACACGTTTTGACACTTTCTGTACACTGGGGTTAAGGGCTGAGTGTGTGGGCTCTTCTGAGCCTTGCTGTTACAAGGAGATTCAGTTGTCTGAAAAAACGCGTTTATTTCGGGCTGAAAAACACGTTTTGAAAAGTGTGATGTTACTGCCCCATAACTTACATGGGGTTGACCAAACTTGCAGAAACATGTTTATTTCTGCTGAAAAACACGTTTTGAAACTTTCTGTACACTGGGGTTAAGGGCTGAGTGTGTGGGCTCTTCTTAGCCTTGCTGTTACAAAGAGATTCAGTTGACTGAAAAAACGCGTTTATTTCGGGCTAAAAAACACGTTTTGAAAAGTGTCATGTTACTGCCCCATAACTTACATGGGGTTGACCAAACTTGCAGAAACATGTTTATTTCTGCTGAAAAACACGTTTTGACACTTTCTGTACACTGGGGTTAAGGGCTGTGTGTGTGGGCTCTTCTTAGCCTTGCTGTTACAAGGAGATTCAGTTGTCTGAAAAAACGCGTTTATTTCGGGCTGAAAAACACGTTTTGAAAAGTGTGATGTTACTGCCCCATAACTTACATGGGGTTGACCAAACTTGCAGAAACATGTTTATTTCTGCTGAAAAACACGTTTTGACACTTTCTGTACACTGGGGTTAAGGGCTGAGTGTGTGGGCTCTTGTGAGCCTTGCTGTTACAAGGAGATTCAGTTGTCTGAAAAAACGCGTTTATTTCGGGCTGAAAAACACGTTTTGAAAAGTGTGATGTTACTGCCCCATAACTTACATGGGGTTGACCAAACTTGCAGAAACATGTTTATTTCTGCTGAAAAACACGTTTTGACACTTTCTGTACACTGGGGTTAAGGGCTGAGTGTGTGGGCTCTTCTGAGCCTTGCTGTTACAAGGAGATTCAGTTGTCTGAAAAAGCGTTTATTTCGGGCTGAAAAACACGTTTTGAAAAGTGTGATGTTACTGCCCCATAACTTACATGGGGTTGACCAAACTTGCAGAAACATGTTTATTTCTGCTAAAAAACACGTTTTTACCCTTTCTGCACACTGGGGTTAAGGGCTGAGTGTGTGGGCACTTCTGAGCCTTGCTGTTACAAGTAGATTCAGTTGCCTGAAAAAACGCGTTTATTTCGGGCTGAAAAACACGTTTTGAAAAGTGTCATGTTACTGCCCCATAACTTACATGGGGTTGACCAAACTTGCAGAAACATGTTTATTTCTGCTGAAAAACACGTTTTGACACTTTCTGTACACTGGGGTTAAGGGCTGAGTGTGTGGGCTCTTGTGAGCCTTGCTGTTACAAGGAGATTCAGTTGTCTGAAAAAACGCGTTTATTTCGGGCTGAAAAACACGTTTTGAAAAGTGTGATGTTACTGCCCCATAACTTACATGGGGTTGACCAAACTTGCAGAAACATGTTTATTTCTGCTGAAAAACACGTTTTGACACTTTCTGTACACTGGGGTTAAGGGCTGAGTGTGTGGGCTCTTGTGAGCCTTGCTGTTACAAGGAGATTCAGTTGTCTGAAAAAACGCGTTTATTTCGGGCTGAAAAACACGTTTTGAAAAGTGTGATGTTACTGCCCCATAACTTACATGGGGTTGACCAAACTTGCAGAAACATGTTTATTTCTGCTGAAAAACACGTTTTGACACTTTCTGTACACTGGGGTTAAGGGCTGAGTGTGTGGGCTCTTCTTAGCCTTGCTGTTACAAGGAGATTCAGTTGACTGAAAAAACGCGTTTATTTCGGGCTAAAAAACACGTTTTGAAAAGTGTCATGTTACTGCCCCATAACTTACATGGGGTTGACCAAACTTGCAGAAACATGTTTATTTCTGCTGAAAAACACGTTTTGACACTTTCTGTACACTGGGGTTAAGGGCTGAGTGTGTGGGCTCTTCTGAGCCTTGCTGTTACAAGGAGATTCAGTTGTCTGAAAAAACGCGTTTATTTCGGGCTGAAAAACACTTTTTGAAAAGTGTGATGTTACTGCCCCATAACTTACATGGGGTTGACCAAACTTGCAGAAACATGTTTATTTCTGCTAAAAAACACGTTTTTACCCTTTCTGCACACTGGGGTTAAGGGCTGAGTGTGTGGGCACTTCTGAGCCTTGCTGTTACAAGTAGATTCAGTTGCCTGAAAAAACGCGTTTATTTCGGGCTGAAAAACACGTTTTGAAAAGTGTCATGTTACTGCCCCATAACTTACATGGGGTTGACCAAACTTGCAGAAACATGTTTATTTCGGGCTGAAAAACACGTTTTGAAAAGGTGATGTTACTGCCCCATAACTTACATGGGGTTGACCAAACTTGCAGAAACATGTTTATTTCTGCTGAAAAACACGTTTTGACACTTTCTGTACACTGGGGTTAAGGGCTGAGTGTGTGGGCTCTTGTGAGCCTTGCTGTTACAAGGAGATTCAGTTGTCTTAAAAACGCGTTTATTTCGGGCTGAAAAACACGTTTTGAAAAGTGTGATGTTACTGCCCCATAACTTACATGGGGTTGACCAAACTTGCAGAAACATGTTTATTTCTGCTGAAAAACACGTTTTGACACTTTCTGTACACTGGGGTTAAGGGCTGAGTGTGTGGGCTCTTCTGAGCCTTGCTGTTACAAGGAGATTCAGTTGTCTGAAAAAACGCGTTTATTTCGGGCTGAAAAACACGTTTTGAAAAGTGTGATGTTACTGCCCCATAACTTACATGGGGTTGACCAAACTTGCAGAAACATGTTTATTTCTGCTGAAAAACACGTTTTGAAACTTTCTGTACACTGGGGTTAAGGGCTGAGTGTGTGGGCTCTTCTTAGCCTTGCTGTTACAAGGAGATTCAGTTGTCTGAAAAAACGCGTTTATTTCGGGCTGAAAAACACGTTTTGAAAAGTGTGATGTTACTGCCCCATAACTTACATGGGGTTGACCAAACTTGCAGAAACATGTTTATTTCTGCTGAAAAACACGTTTTGACACTTTCTGTACACTGGGGTTAAGGGCTGAGTGTGTGGGCTCTTGTGAGCCTTGCTGTTACAAGGAGATTCAGTTGTCTGAAAAAACGCGTTTATTTCGGGCTGAAAAACACGTTTTGAAAAGTGTGATGTTACTGCCCCATAACTTACATGGGGTTGACCAAACTTGCAGAAACATGTTTATTTCTGCTGAAAAACACGTTTTGACACTTTCTGTACACTGGGGTTAAGGGCTGAGTGTGTGGGCTCTTCTGAGCCTTGCTGTTACAAGGAGATTCAGTTGTCTGAAAAAACGCGTTTATTTCGGGCTGAAAAACACGTTTTGAAAAGTGTGATGTTACTGCCCCATAACTTACATGGGGTTGACCAAACTTGCAGAAACATGTTTATTTCTGCTAAAAAACACGTTTTTACCCTTTCTGCACACTGGGGTTAAGGGCTGAGTGTGTGGGCACTTCTGAGCCTTGCTGTTACAAGTAGATTCAGTTGCCTGAAAAAACGCGTTTATTTCGGGCTGAAAAACACGTTTTGAAAAGTGTCATGTTACTGCCCCATAACTTACATGGGGTTGACCAAACTTGCAGAAACATGTTTATTTCTGCTGAAAAACACGTTTTGACACTTTCTGTACACTGGGGTTAAGGGCTGAGTGTGTGGGCTCTTGTGAGCCTTGCTGTTACAAGGAGATTCAGTTGTCTGAAAAAACGCGTTTATTTCGGGCTGAAAAACACGTTTTGAAAAGTGTGATGTTACTGCCCCATAACTTACATGGGGTTGACCAAACTTGCAGAAACATGTTTATTTCTGCTGAAAAACACGTTTTGACACTTTCTGTACACTGGGGTTAAGGGCTGAGTGTGTGGGCTCTTCTGAGCCTTGCTGTTACAAGGAGATTCAGTTGTCTGAAAAAACGCGTTTATTTCGGGCTGAAAAACACGTTTTGAAAAGTGTGATGTTACTGCCCCATAACTTACATGGGGTTGACCAAACTTGCAGAAACATGTTTATTTCTGCTGAAAAACACGTTTTGACACTTTCTGTACACTGGGGTTAAGGGCTGAGTGTGTGGGCTCTTCTGAGCCTTGCTGTTACAAGGAGATTCAGTTGTCTGAAAAAGCGTTTATTTCGGGCTGAAAAACACGTTTTGAAAAGTGTGATGTTACTGCCCCATAACTTACATGGGGTTGACCAAACTTGCAGAAACATGTTTATTTCTGCTAAAAAACACGTTTTTACCCTTTCTGCACACTGGGGTTAAGGGCTGAGTGTGTGGGCACTTCTGAGCCTTGCTGTTACAAGTAGATTCAGTTGCCTGAAAAAACGCGTTTATTTCGGGCTGAAAAACACGTTTTGAAAAGTGTCATGTTACTGCCCCATAACTTACATGGGGTTGACCAAACTTGCAGAAACATGTTTATTTCTGCTGAAAAACACGTTTTGACACTTTCTGTACACTGGGGTTAAGGGCTGAGTGTGTGGGCTCTTGTGAGCCTTGCTGTTACAAGGAGATTCAGTTGTCTGAAAAAACGCGTTTATTTCGGGCTGAAAAACACGTTTTGAAAAGTGTGATGTTACTGCCCCATAACTTACATGGGGTTGACCAAACTTGCAGAAACATGTTTATTTCTGCTGAAAAACACGTTTTGACACTTTCTGTACACTGGGGTTAAGGGCTGAGTGTGTGGGCTCTTGTGAGCCTTGCTGTTACAAGGAGATTCAGTTGTCTGAAAAAACGCGTTTATTTCGGGCTGAAAAACACGTTTTGAAAAGTGTGATGTTACTGCCCCATAACTTACATGGGGTTGACCAAACTTGCAGAAACATGTTTATTTCTGCTGAAAAACACGTTTTGACACTTTCTGTACACTGGGGTTAAGGGCTGAGTGTGTGGGCTCTTCTTAGCCTTGCTGTTACAAGGAGATTCAGTTGACTGAAAAAACGCGTTTATTTCGGGCTAAAAAACACGTTTTGAAAAGTGTCATGTTACTGCCCCATAACTTACATGGGGTTGACCAAACTTGCAGAAACATGTTTATTTCTGCTGAAAAACACGTTTTGACACTTTCTGTACACTGGGGTTAAGGGCTGAGTGTGTGGGCTCTTCTGAGCCTTGCTGTTACAAGGAGATTCAGTTGTCTGAAAAAACGCGTTTATTTCGGGCTGAAAAACACTTTTTGAAAAGTGTGATGTTACTGCCCCATAACTTACATGGGGTTGACCAAACTTGCAGAAACATGTTTATTTCTGCTAAAAAACACGTTTTTACCCTTTCTGCACACTGGGGTTAAGGGCTGAGTGTGTGGGCACTTCTGAGCCTTGCTGTTACAAGTAGATTCAGTTGCCTGAAAAAACGCGTTTATTTCGGGCTGAAAAACACGTTTTGAAAAGTGTCATGTTACTGCCCCATAACTTACATGGGGTTGACCAAACTTGCAGAAACATGTTTATTTCGGGCTGAAAAACACGTTTTGAAAAGGTGATGTTACTGCCCCATAACTTACATGGGGTTGACCAAACTTGCAGAAACATGTTTATTTCTGCTGAAAAACACGTTTTGACACTTTCTGTACACTGGGGTTAAGGGCTGAGTGTGTGGGCTCTTGTGAGCCTTGCTGTTACAAGGAGATTCAGTTGTCTTAAAAAACGCGTTTATTTCGGGCTGAAAAACACGTTTTGAAAAGTGTGATGTTACTGCCCCATAACTTACATGGGGTTGACCAAACTTGCAGAAACATGTTTATTTCTGCTGAAAAACACGTTTTGACACTTTCTGTACACTGGGGTTAAGGGCTGAGTGTGTGGGCTCTTCTGAGCCTTGCTGTTACAAGGAGATTCAGTTGTCTGAAAAAACGCGTTTATTTCGGGCTGAAAAACACGTTTTGAAAAGTGTGATGTTACTGCCCCATAACTTACATGGGGTTGACCAAACTTGCAGAAACATGTTTATTTCTGCTGAAAAACACGTTTTGAAACTTTCTGTACACTGGGGTTAAGGGCTGAGTGTGTGGGCTCTTCTTAGCCTTGCTGTTACAAGGAGATTCAGTTGTCTGAAAAAACGCGTTTATTTCGGGCTGAAAAACACGTTTTGAAAAGTGTGATGTTACTGCCCCATAACTTACATGGGGTTGACCAAACTTGCAGAAACATGTTTATTTCTGCTGAAAAACACGTTTTGACACTTTCTGTACACTGGGGTTAAGGGCTGAGTGTGTGGGCTCTTGTGAGCCTTGCTGTTACAAGGAGATTCAGTTGTCTGAAAAAACGCGTTTATTTCGGGCTGAAAAACACGTTTTGAAAAGTGTGATGTTACTGCCCCATAACTTACATGGGGTTGACCAAACTTGCAGAAACATGTTTATTTCTGCTGAAAAACACGTTTTGACACTTTCTGTACACTGGGGTTAAGGGCTGAGTGTGTGGGCTCTTCTGAGCCTTGCTGTTACAAGGAGATTCAGTTGTCTGAAAAAACGCGTTTATTTCGGGCTGAAAAACACGTTTTGAAAAGTGTGATGTTACTGCCCCATAACTTACATGGGGTTGACCAAACTTGCAGAAACATGTTTATTTCTGCTAAAAAACACGTTTTTACCCTTTCTGCACACTGGGGTTAAGGGCTGAGTGTGTGGGCACTTCTGAGCCTTGCTGTTACAAGTAGATTCAGTTGCCTGAAAAAACGCGTTTATTTCGGGCTGAAAAACACGTTTTGAAAAGTGTCATGTTACTGCCCCATAACTTACATGGGGTTGACCAAACTTGCAGAAACATGTTTATTTCTGCTGAAAAACACGTTTTGACACTTTCTGTACACTGGGGTTAAGGGCTGAGTGTGTGGGCTCTTGTGAGCCTTGCTGTTACAAGGAGATTCAGTTGTCTGAAAAAACGCGTTTATTTCGGGCTGAAAAACACGTTTTGAAAAGTGTGATGTTACTGCCCCATAACTTACATGGGGTTGACCAAACTTGCAGAAACATGTTTATTTCTGCTGAAAAACACGTTTTGACACTTTCTGTACACTGGGGTTAAGGGCTGAGTGTGTGGGCTCTTCTGAGCCTTGCTGTTACAAGGAGATTCAGTTGTCTGAAAAAACGCGTTTATTTCGGGCTGAAAAACACGTTTTGAAAAGTGTGATGTTACTGCCCCATAACTTACATGGGGTTGACCAAACTTGCAGAAACATGTTTATTTCTGCTGAAAAACACGTTTTGACACTTTCTGTACACTGGGGTTAAGGGCTGAGTGTGTGGGCTCTTCTTAGCCTTGCTGTTACAAGGAGATTCAGTTGACTGAAAAAACGCGTTTATTTCGGGCTAAAAAACACGTTTTGAAAAGTGTCATGTTACTGCCCCATAACTTACATGGGGTTGACCAAACTTGCAGAAACATGTTTATTTCTGCTGAAAAACACGTTTTGACACTTTCTGTACACTGGGGTTAAGGGCTGAGTGTGTGGGCTCTTCTGAGCCTTGCTGTTACAAGGAGATTCAGTTGTCTGAAAAAACGCGTTTATTTCGGGCTGAAAAACACGTTTTGAAAAGTGTGATGTTACTGCCCCATAACTTACATGGGGTTGACCAAACTTGCAGAAACATGTTTATTTCTGCTAAAAAACACGTTTTTACCCTTTCTGCACACTGGGGTTAAGGGCTGAGTGTGTGGGCTCTTCTGAGCCTTGCTGTTACAAGGAGATTCAGTTGTCTGAAAAAACGCGTTTATTTCGGGCTGAAAAACACGTTTTGAAAAGTGTGATGTTACTGCCCCATAACTTACATGGGGTTGACCAAACTTGCAGAAACATGTTTATTTCTGCTGAAAAACACGTTTTGAAACTTTCTGTACACTGGGGTTAAGGGCTGAGTGTGTGGGCTCTTCTTAGCCTTGCTGTTACAAGGAGATTCAGTTGACTGAAAAAACGCGTTTATTTCGGGCTAAAAAACACGTTTTGAAAAGTGTCATGTTACTGCCCCATAACTTACATGGGGTTGACCAAACTTGCAGAAACATGTTTATTTCTGCTGAAAAACACGTTTTGACACTTTCTGTACACTGGGGTTAAGGGCTGTGTGTGTGGGCTCTTCTTAGCCTTGCTGTTACAAGGAGATTCAGTTGTCTGAAAAAACGCGTTTATTTCGGGCTGAAAAACACGTTTTGAAAAGTGTGATGTTACTGCCCCATAACTTACATGGGGTTGACCAAACTTGCAGAAACATGTTTATTTCTGCTGAAAAACACGTTTTGACACTTTCTGTACACTGGGGTTAAGGGCTGAGTGTGTGGGCTCTTCTGAGCCTTGCTGTTACAAGTAGATTCAGTTGCCTGAAAAAACGCGTTTATTTCGGGCTGAAAAACACGTTTTGAAAAGTGTCATGTTACTGCCCCATAACTTACATGGGGTTGACCAAACTTGCAGAAACATGTTTATTTCTGCTGAAAAACACGTTTTGACACTTTCTGTACACTGGGGTTAAGGGCTGAGTGTGTGGGCTCTTGTGAGCCTTGCTGTTACAAGGAGATTCAGTTGTCTGAAAAAACGCGTTTATTTCGGGCTGAAAAACACGTTTTGAAAAGTGTGATGTTACTGCCCCATAACTTACATGGGGTTGACCAAACTTGCAGAAACATGTTTATTTCTGCTGAAAAACACGTTTTGACACTTTCTGTACACTGGGGTTAAGGGCTGAGTGTGTGGGCTCTTCTGAGCCTTGCTGTTACAAGGAGATTCAGTTGTCTGAAAAAACGCGTTTATTTCGGGCTGAAAAACACGTTTTGAAAAGTGTGATGTTACTGCCCCATAACTTACATGGGGTTGACCAAACTTGCAGAAACATGTTTATTTCTGCTGAAAAACATGTTTTGACACTTTCTGTACACTGGGGTTAAGGGCTGAGTGTGTGGGCTCTTCTTAGCCTTGCTGTTACAAGGAGATTCAGTTGACTGAAAAAACGCGTTTATTTCGGGCTAAAAAACACGTTTTGAAAAGTGTCATGTTACTGCCCCATAACTTACATGGGGTTGACCAAACTTGCAGAAACATGTTTATTTCTGCTGAAAAACACGTTTTGACACTTTCTGTACACTGGGGTTAAGGGCTGAGTGTGTGGGCTCTTCTGAGCCTTGCTGTTACAAGGAGATTCAGTTGTCTGAAAAAACGCGTTTATTTCGGGCTGAAAAACACGTTTTGAAAAGTGTGATGTTACTGCCCCATAACTTACATGGGGTTGACCAAACTTGCAGAAACATGTTTATTTCTGCTAAAAAACACGTTTTTACCCTTTCTGCACACTGGGGTTAAGGGCTGAGTGTGTGGGCACTTCTGAGCCTTGCTGTTACAAGTAGATTCAGTTGCCTGAAAAAACGCGTTTATTTCGGGCTGAAAAACACGTTTTGAAAAGTGTCATGTTACTGCCCCATAACTTACATGGGGTTGACCAAACTTGCAGAAACATGTTTATTTCTGCTGAAAAACACGTTTTGACACTTTCTGTACACTGGGGTTAAGGGCTGAGTGTGTGGGCTCTTGTGAGCCTTGCTGTTACAAGGAGATTCAGTTGTCTTAAAAAACGCGTTTATTTCGGGCTGAAAAACACGTTTTGAAAAGGTGATGTTACTGCCCCATAACTTACATGGGGTTGACCAAACTTGCAGAAACATGTTTATTTCTGCTGAAAAACACGTTTTGACACTTTCTGTACACTGGGGTTAAGGGCTGAGTGTGTGGGCTCTTGTGAGCCTTGCTGTTACAAGGAGATTCAGTTGTCTTAAAAAACGCGTTTATTTCGGGCTGAAAAACACGTTTTGAAAAGTGTGATGTTACTGCCCCATAACTTACATGGGGTTGACCAAACTTGCAGAAACATGTTTATTTCTGCTGAAAAACACGTTTTGACACTTTCTGTACACTGGGGTTAAAGGCTGAGTGTGTGGGCTCTTCTGAGCCTTGCTGTTACAAGGAGATTCAGTTGTCTGAAAAAACGCGTTTATTTCGGGCTGAAAAACACGTTTTGAAAAGTGTGATGTTACTGCCCCATAACTTACATGGGGTTGACCAAACTTGCAGAAACATGTTTATTTCTGCTGAAAAACACGTTTTGACACTTTCTGTACACTGGGGTTAAAGGCTGAGTGTGTGGGCTCTTCTGAGCCTTGCTGTTACAAGGAGATTCAGTTGTCTGAAAAAACGCGTTTATTTCGGGCTGAAAAACATGTTTTGAAAAGTGTGATGTTACTGCCCCATAACTTACATGGGGTTGACCAAACTTGCAGAAACATGTTTATTTCTGCTAAAAAACACGTTTTGACCCTTTCTGCACACTGGGGTTAAGGGCTGAGTGTGTGGGCACTTCTGAGCCTTGCTGTTACAAGGAGATTCAGTTGTCTGAAAAAACGCGTTTATTTCGGGCTGAAAAACACGTTTTGAAAAGTGTGATGTTACTGCCCCATAACTTACATGGGGTTGACCAAACTTGCAGAAACATGTTTATTTCTGCTGAAAAACACGTTTTGACACTTTCTGTACACTGGGGTTAAGGGCTGAGTGTGTGGGCTCTTCTGAGCCTTGCTGTTACAAGGAGATTCAGTTGTCTGAAAAAACGCGTTTATTTCGGGCTGAAAAACACGTTTTGAAAAGTGTGATGTTACTGCCCCATAACTTACATGGGGTTGACCAAACTTGCAGAAACATGTTTATTTCTGCTGAAAAACACGTTTTGACACTTTCTGTACACTGGGGTTAAGGGCTGAGTGTGTGGGCTCTTCTTAGCCTTGCTGTTACAAGGAGATTCAGTTGACTGAAAAAACGCGTTTATTTCGGGCTAAAAAACACGTTTTGAAAAGTGTCATGTTACTGCCCCATAACTTACATGGGGTTGACCAAACTTGCAGAAACATGTTTATTTCTGCTGAAAAACACGTTTTGACACTTTCTGTACACTGGGGTTAAGGGCTGTGTGTGTGGGCTCTTCTTAGCCTTGCTGTTACAAGGAGATTCAGTTGTCTGAAAAAACGCGTTTATTTCGGGCTGAAAAACACGTTTTGAAAAGTGTGATGTTACTGCCCCATAACTTACATGGGGTTGACCAAACTTGCAGAAACATGTTTATTTCTGCTGAAAAACACGTTTTGACAATTTCTGTACACTGGGGTTAAGGGCTGAGTGTGTGGGCTCTTGTGAGCCTTGCTGTTACAAGGAGATTCAGTTGTCTGAAAAAACGCGTTTATTTCGGGCTGAAAAACACGTTTTGAAAAGTGTGATGTTACTGCCCCATAACTTACATGGGGTTGACCAAACTTGCAGAAACATGTTTATTTCTGCTGAAAAACACGTTTTGACACTTTCTGTACACTGGGGTTAAAGGCTGAGTGTGTGGGCTCTTCTGAGCCTTGCTGTTACAAGGAGATTCAGTTGTCTGAAAAAACGCGTTTATTTCGGGCTGAAAAACACGTTTTGAAAAGTGTGATGTTACTGCCCCATAACTTACATGGGGTTGACCAAACTTGCAGAAACATGTTTATTTCTGCTGAAAAACACGTTTTGACACTTTCTGTACACTGGGGTTAAAGGCTGAGTGTGTGGGCTCTTCTGAGCCTTGCTGTTACAAGGAGATTCAGTTGTCTGAAAAAACGCGTTTATTTCGGGCTGAAAAACATGTTTTGAAAAGTGTGATGTTACTGCCCCATAACTTACATGGGGTTGACCAAACTTGCAGAAACATGTTTATTTCTGCTAAAAAACACGTTTTTACCCTTTCTGCACACTGGGGTTAAGGGCTGAGTGTGTGGGCACTTCTGAGCCTTGCTGTTACAAGTAGATTCAGTTGCCTGAAAAAACGCGTTTATTTCGGGCTGAAAAACACGTTTTGAAAAGTGTCATGTTACTGCCCCATAACTTACATGGGGTTGACCAAACTTGCAGAAACATGTTTATTTCTGCTGAAAAACACGTTTTGACACTTTCTGTACACTGGGGTTAAGGGCTGAGTGTGTGGGCTCTTGTGAGCCTTGCTGTTACAAGGAGATTCAGTTGTCTTAAAAAACGCGTTTATTTCGGGCTGAAAAACACGTTTTGAAAAGGTGATGTTACTGCCCCATAACTTACATGGGGTTGACCAAACTTGCAGAAACATGTTTATTTCTGCTGAAAAACACGTTTTGACACTTTCTGTACACTGGGGTTAAGGGCTGAGTGTGTGGGCTCTTGTGAGCCTTGCTGTTACAAGGAGATTCAGTTGTCTTAAAAAACGCGTTTATTTCGGGCTGAAAAACACGTTTTGAAAAGTGTGATGTTACTGCCCCATAACTTACATGGGGTTGACCAAACTTGCAGAAACATGTTTATTTCTGCTGAAAAACACGTTTTGACACTTTCTGTACACTGGGGTTAAGGGCTGAGTGTGTGGGCTCTTCTGAGCCTTGCTGTTACAAGGAGATTCAGTTGTCTGAAAAAACGCGTTTATTTCGGGCTGAAAAACATGTTTTGAAAAGTGTGATGTTACTGCCCCATAACTTACATGGGGTTGACCAAACTTGCAGAAACATGTTTATTTCTGCTAAAAAACACGTTTTGACCCTTTCTGCACACTGGGGTTAAGGGCTGAGTGTGTGGGCACTTCTGAGCCTTGCTGTTACAAGGAGATTCAGTTGTCTGAAAAAACGCGTTTATTTCGGGCTGAAAAACACGTTTTGAAAAGTGTGATGTTACTGCCCCATAACTTACATGGGGTTGACCAAACTTGCAGAAACATGTTTATTTCTGCTGAAAAACACGTTTTGACACTTTCTGTACACTGGGGTTAAGGGCTGAGTGTGTGGGCTCTTCTGAGCCTTGCTGTTACAAGGAGATTCAGTTGTCTGAAAAAACGCGTTTATTTCGGGCTGAAAAACACGTTTTGAAAAGTGTGATGTTACTGCCCCATAACTTACATGGGGTTGACCAAACTTGCAGAAACATGTTTATTTCTGCTGAAAAACACGTTTTGACACTTTCTGTACACTGGGGTTAAGGGCTGAGTGTGTGGGCTCTTCTGAGCCTTGCTGTTACAAGGAGATTCAGTTGTCTGAAAAAACGCGTTTATTTCGGGCTGAAAAACACGTTTTGAAAAGTGTGATGTTACTGCCCCATAACTTACATGGGGTTGACCAAACTTGCAGAAACATGTTTATTTCTGCTGAAAAACACGTTTTGAAACTTTCTGTACACTGGGGTTAAGGGCTGAGTGTGTGGGCTCTTCTTAGCCTTGCTGTTACAAGGAGATTCAGTTGACTGAAAAAACGCGTTTATTTCGGGCTAAAAAACACGTTTTGAAAAGTGTCATGTTACTGCCCCATAACTTACATGGGGTTGACCAAACTTGCAGAAACATGTTTATTTCTGCTGAAAAACACGTTTTGACACTTTCTGTACACTGGGGTTAAGGGCTGTGTGTGTGGGCTCTTCTTAGCCTTGCTGTTACAAGGAGATTCAGTTGTCTGAAAAAACGCGTTTATTTCGGGCTGAAAAACACGTTTTGAAAAGTGTGATGTTACTGCCCCATAACTTACATGGGGTTGACCAAACTTGCAGAAACATGTTTATTTCTGCTGAAAAACACGTTTTGACACTTTCTGTACACTGGGGTTAAGGGCTGAGTGTGTGGGCTCTTGTGAGCCTTGCTGTTACAAGGAGATTCAGTTGTCTGAAAAAACGCGTTTATTTCGGGCTGAAAAACACGTTTTGAAAAGTGTGATGTTACTGCCCCATAACTTACATGGGGTTGACCAAACTTGCAGAAACATGTTTATTTCTGCTGAAAAACACGTTTTGACACTTTCTGTACACTGGGGTTAAGGGCTGAGTGTGTGGGCTCTTCTGAGCCTTGCTGTTACAAGGAGATTCAGTTGTCTGAAAAAACGCGTTTATTTCGGGCTGAAAAACACGTTTTGAAAAGTGTGATGTTACTGCCCCATAACTTACATGGGGTTGACCAAACTTGCAGAAACATGTTTATTTCTGCTAAAAAACACGTTTTTACCCTTTCTGCACACTGGGGTTAAGGGCTGAGTGTGTGGGCACTTCTGAGCCTTGCTGTTACAAGTAGATTCAGTTGCCTGAAAAAACGCGTTTATTTCGGGCTGAAAAACACGTTTTGAAAAGTGTCATGTTACTGCCCCATAACTTACATGGGGTTGACCAAACTTGCAGAAACATGTTTATTTCTGCTGAAAAACACGTTTTGACACTTTCTGTACACTGGGGTTAAGGGCTGAGTGTGTGGGCTCTTGTGAGCCTTGCTGTTACAAGGAGATTCAGTTGTCTGAAAAAACGCGTTTATTTCGGGCTGAAAAAAAACACGTTTTGAAAAGTGTGATGTTACTGCCCCATAACTTACATGGGGTTGACCAAACTTGCAGAAACATGTTTATTTCTGCTGAAAAACACGTTTTGACACTTTCTGTACACTGGGGTTAAGGGCTGAGTGTGTGGGCTCTTCTGAGCCTTGCTGTTACAAGGAGATTCAGTTGTCTGAAAAAACGCGTTTATTTCGGGCTGAAAAACACGTTTTGAAAAGTGTGATGTTACTGCCCCATAACTTACATGGGGTTGACCAAACTTGCAGAAACATGTTTATTTCTGCTGAAAAACACGTTTTGACACTTTCTGTACACTGGGGTTAAGGGCTGAGTGTGTGGGCTCTTCTTAGCCTTGCTGTTACAAGGAGATTCAGTTGACTGAAAAAACGCGTTTATTTCGGGCTAAAAAACACGTTTTGAAAAGTGTCATGTTACTGCCCCATAACTTACATGGGGTTGACCAAACTTGCAGAAACATGTTTATTTCTGCTGAAAAACACGTTTTGACACTTTCTGTACACTGGGGTTAAGGGCTGAGTGTGTGGGCTCTTCTGAGCCTTGCTGTTACAAGGAGATTCAGTTGTCTGAAAAAACGCGTTTATTTCGGGCTGAAAAACACGTTTTGAAAAGTGTGATGTTACTGCCCCATAACTTACATGGGGTTGACCAAACTTGCAGAAACATGTTTATTTCTGCTAAAAAACACGTTTTTACCCTTTCTGCACACTGGGGTTAAGGCTGAGTGTGTGGGCACTTCTGAGCCTTGCTGTTACAAGTAGATTCAGTTGCCTGAAAAAACGCGTTTATTTCGGGCTGAAAAACACGTTTTGAAAAGTGTCATGTTACTGCCCCATAACTTACATGGGGTTGACCAAACTTGCAGAAACATGTTTATTTCTGCTGAAAAACACGTTTTGACACTTTCTGTACACTGGGGTTAAGGGCTGAGTGTGTGGGCTCTTGTGAGCCTTGCTGTTACAAGGAGATTCAGTTGTCTTAAAAAACGCGTTTATTTCGGGCTGAAAAACACGTTTTGAAAAGGTGATGTTACTGCCCCATAACTTACATGGGGTTGACCAAACTTGCAGAAACATGTTTATTTCTGCTGAAAAACACGTTTTGACACTTTCTGTACACTGGGGTTAAGGGCTGAGTGTGTGGGCTCTTGTGAGCCTTGCTGTTACAAGGAGATTCAGTTGTCTTAAAAAACGCGTTTATTTCGGGCTGAAAAACACGTTTTGAAAAGTGTGATGTTACTGCCCCATAACTTACATGGGGTTGACCAAACTTGCAGAAACATGTTTATTTCTGCTGAAAAACACGTTTTGACACTTTCTGTACACTGGGGTTAAAGGCTGAGTGTGTGGGCTCTTCTGAGCCTTGCTGTTACAAGGAGATTCAGTTGTCTGAAAAACGCGTTTATTTCGGGCTGAAAAACACGTTTTGAAAAGTGTGATGTTACTGCCCCATAACTTACATGGGGTTGACCAAACTTGCAGAAACATGTTTATTTCTGCTGAAAAACACGTTTTGACACTTTCTGTACACTGGGTTAAAGGCTGAGTGTGTGGGCTCTTCTGAGCCTTGCTGTTACAAGGAGATTCAGTTGTCTGAAAAAACGCGTTTATTTCGGGCTGAAAAACATGTTTTGAAAAGTGTGATGTTACTGCCCCATAACTTACATGGGTTGACCAAACTTGCAGAAACATGTTTATTTCTGCTAAAAAACACGTTTTGACCCTTTCTGCACACTGGGGTTAAGGGCTGAGTGTGTGGGCACTTCTGAGCCTTGCTGTTACAAGGAGATTCAGTTGTCTGAAAAAACGCGTTTATTTCGGGCTGAAAACACGTTTTGAAAAGTGTGATGTTACTGCCCCATAACTTACATGGGGTTGACCAAACTTGCAGAAACATGTTTATTTTCTGCTGAAAAACACGTTTTGACACTTTCTGTACACTGGGGTTAAGGGCTGAGTGTGTGGGCTCTTCTGAGCCTTGCTGTTACAAGGAGATTCAGTTGTCTGAAAAAACGCGTTTATTTCGGGCTGAAAAACACGTTTTGAAAAGTGTGATGTTACTGCCCCATAACTTACATGGGGTTGACCAAACTTGCAGAAACATGTTTATTTCTGCTGAAAAACACGTTTTGACACTTTCTGTACACTGGGGTTAAGGGCTGAGTGTGTGGGCTCTTCTTAGCCTTGCTGTTACAAGGAGATTCAGTTGACTGAAAAAACGCGTTTATTTCGGGCTAAAAAACACGTTTTGAAAAGTGTCATGTTACTGCCCCATAACTTACATGGGGTTGACCAAACTTGCAGAAACATGTTTATTTCTGCTGAAAAAC
Organism: Lepisosteus oculatus; assembly: GCF_040954835.1. Taxonomy (NCBI): domain Eukaryota; kingdom Metazoa; phylum Chordata; class Actinopteri; order Semionotiformes; family Lepisosteidae; genus Lepisosteus; species Lepisosteus oculatus. The sequence continues at coordinate 47,520 of NW_027167710.1, forward strand.
ACGTTTTGACACTTTCTGTACACTGGGGTTAAGGGCTGTGTGTGTGGGCTCTTCTTAGCCTTGCTGTTACAAGGAGATTCAGTTGTCTGAAAAAACGCGTTTATTTCGGGCTGAAAAACACGTTTTGAAAAGTGTGATGTTACTGCCCCATAACTTACATGGGGTTGACCAAACTTGCAGAAACATGTTTATTTCTGCTGAAAAACACGTTTTGACAATTTCTGTACACTGGGGTTAAGGGCTGAGTGTGTGGGCTCTTGTGAGCCTTGCTGTTACAAGGAGATTCAGTTGTCTGAAAAAACGCGTTTATTTCGGGCTGAAAAACACGTTTTGAAAAGTGTGATGTTACTGCCCCATAACTTACATGGGGTTGACCAAACTTGCAGAAACATGTTTATTTCTGCTGAAAAACACGTTTTGACACTTTCTGTACACTGGGGTTAAAGGCTGAGTGTGTGGGCTCTTCTGAGCCTTGCTGTTACAAGGAGATTCAGTTGTCTGAAAAAACGCGTTTATTTCGGGCTGAAAAACACGTTTTGAAAAGTGTGATGTTACTGCCCCATAACTTACATGGGGTTGACCAAACTTGCAGAAACATGTTTATTTCTGCTGAAAAACACGTTTTGACACTTTCTGTACACTGGGGTTAAAGGCTGAGTGTGTGGGCTCTTCTGAGCCTTGCTGTTACAAGGAGATTCAGTTGTCTGAAAAAACGCGTTTATTTCGGGCTGAAAAACATGTTTTGAAAAGTGTGATGTTACTGCCCCATAACTTACATGGGGTTGACCAAACTTGCAGAAACATGTTTATTTCTGCTAAAAAACACGTTTTTACCCTTTCTGCACACTGGGGTTAAGGGCTGAGTGTGTGGGCACTTCTGAGCCTTGCTGTTACAAGTAGATTCAGTTGCCTGAAAAAACGCGTTTATTTCGGGCTGAAAAACACGTTTTGAAAAGTGTCATGTTACTGCCCCATAACTTACATGGGGTTGACCAAACTTGCAGAAACATGTTTATTTCTGCTGAAAAACACGTTTTGACACTTTCTGTACACTGGGGTTAAGGGCTGAGTGTGTGGGCTCTTGTGAGCCTTGCTGTTACAAGGAGATTCAGTTGTCTTAAAAAACGCGTTTATTTCGGGCTGAAAAACACGTTTTGAAAAGGTGATGTTACTGCCCCATAACTTACATGGGGTTGACCAAACTTGCAGAAACATGTTTATTTCTGCTGAAAAACACGTTTTGACACTTTCTGTACACTGGGGTTAAGGGCTGAGTGTGTGGGCTCTTGTGAGCCTTGCTGTTACAAGGAGATTCAGTTGTCTTAAAAAACGCGTTTATTTCGGGCTGAAAAACACGTTTTGAAAAGTGTGATGTTACTGCCCCATAACTTACATGGGGTTGACCAAACTTGCAGAAACATGTTTATTTCTGCTGAAAAACACGTTTTGACACTTTCTGTACACTGGGGTTAAGGGCTGAGTGTGTGGGCTCTTCTGAGCCTTGCTGTTACAAGGAGATTCAGTTGTCTGAAAAAACGCGTTTATTTCGGGCTGAAAAACATGTTTTGAAAAGTGTGATGTTACTGCCCCATAACTTACATGGGGTTGACCAAACTTGCAGAAACATGTTTATTTCTGCTAAAAAACACGTTTTGACCCTTTCTGCACACTGGGGTTAAGGGCTGAGTGTGTGGGCACTTCTGAGCCTTGCTGTTACAAGGAGATTCAGTTGTCTGAAAAAACGCGTTTATTTCGGGCTGAAAAACACGTTTTGAAAAGTGTGATGTTACTGCCCCATAACTTACATGGGGTTGACCAAACTTGCAGAAACATGTTTATTTCTGCTGAAAAACACGTTTTGACACTTTCTGTACACTGGGGTTAAGGGCTGAGTGTGTGGGCTCTTCTGAGCCTTGCTGTTACAAGGAGATTCAGTTGTCTGAAAAAACGCGTTTATTTCGGGCTGAAAAACACGTTTTGAAAAGTGTGATGTTACTGCCCCATAACTTACATGGGGTTGACCAAACTTGCAGAAACATGTTTATTTCTGCTGAAAAACACGTTTTGACACTTTCTGTACACTGGGGTTAAGGGCTGAGTGTGTGGGCTCTTCTGAGCCTTGCTGTTACAAGGAGATTCAGTTGTCTGAAAAAACGCGTTTATTTCGGGCTGAAAAACACGTTTTGAAAAGTGTGATGTTACTGCCCCATAACTTACATGGGGTTGACCAAACTTGCAGAAACATGTTTATTTCTGCTGAAAAACACGTTTTGACACTTTCTGCACACTGGGGTTAAGGGCTGAGTGTGTGGGCACTTCTGAGCCTTGCTGTTACAAGGAGATTCAGTTGTCTGAAAAAACGCGTTTATTTCGGGCTGAAAAACACGTTTTGAAAAGTGTGATGTTACTGCCCCATAACTTACATGGGGTTGACCAAACTTGCAGAAACATGTTTATTTCTGCTGAAAAACACGTTTTGACACTTTCTGTACACTGGGGTTAAGGGCTGAGTGTGTGGGCTCTTCTTAGCCTTGCTGTTACAAGGAGATTCAGTTGACTGAAAAAACGCGTTTATTTCGGGCTAAAAAACACGTTTTGAAAAGTGTCATGTTACTGCCCCATAACTTACATGGGGTTGACCAAACTTGCAGAAACATGTTTATTTCTGCTGAAAAACACGTTTTGACACTTTCTGTACACTGGGGTTAAGGGCTGAGTGTGTGGGCTCTTCTGAGCCTTGCTGTTACAAGGAGATTCAGTTGTCTGAAAAAACGCGTTTATTTCGGGCTGAAAAACACGTTTTGAAAAGTGTGATGTTACTGCCCCATAACTTACATGGGGTTGACCAAACTTGCAGAAACATGTTTATTTCTGCTGAAAAACACGTTTTGACACTTTCTGTACACTGGGGTTAAGGGCTGAGTGTGTGGGCTCTTGTGAGCCTTGCTGTTACAAGGAGATTCAGTTGTCTGAAAAAACGCGTTTATTTCGGGCTGAAAAACACGTTTTGAAAAGTGTGATGTTACTGCCCCATAACTTACATGGGGTTGACCAAACTTGCAGAAACATGTTTATTTCTGCTAAAAAACACGTTTTTACCCTTTCTGCACACTGGGGTTAAGGGCTGAGTGTGTGGGCACTTCTGAGCCTTGCTGTTACAAGTAGATTCAGTTGCCTGAAAAAACGCGTTTATTTCGGGCTGAAAAACACGTTTTGAAAAGTGTCATGTTACTGCCCCATAACTTACATGGGGTTGACCAAACTTGCAGAAACATGTTTATTTCTGCTGAAAAACACGTTTTGACACTTTCTGTACACTGGGGTTAAGGGCTGAGTGTGTGGGCTCTTGTGAGCCTTGCTGTTACAAGGAGATTCAGTTGTCTGAAAAAACGCGTTTATTTCGGGCTAAAAAACACGTTTTGAAAAGTGTCATGTTACTGCCCCATAACTTACATGGGGTTGACCAAACTTGCAGAAACATGTTTATTTCTGCTGAAAAACACGTTTTGACACTTTCTGTACACTGGGGTTAAGGGCTGAGTGTGTGGGCTCTTCTGAGCCTTGCTGTTACAAGGAGATTCAGTTGTCTGAAAAAACGCGTTTATTTCGGGCTGAAAAACACGTTTTGAAAAGTGTGATGTTACTGCCCCATAACTTACATGGGGTTGACCAAACTTGCAGAAACATGTTTATTTCTGCTAAAAAACACGTTTTTACCCTTTCTGCACACTGGGGTTAAGGGCTGAGTGTGTGGGCACTTCTGAGCCTTGCTGTTACAAGTAGATTCAGTTGCCTGAAAAAACGCGTTTATTTCGGGCTGAAAAACACGTTTTGAAAAGTGTCATGTTACTGCCCCATAACTTACATGGGGTTGACCAAACTTGCAGAAACATGTTTATTTCTGCTGAAAAACACGTTTTGACACTTTCTGTACACTGGGGTTAAGGGCTGAGTGTGTGGGCTCTTGTGAGCCTTGCTGTTACAAGGAGATTCAGTTGTCTTAAAAAACGCGTTTATTTCGGGCTGAAAAACACGTTTTGAAAAGGTGATGTTACTGCCCCATAACTTACATGGGGTTGACCAAACTTGCAGAAACATGTTTATTTCTGCTGAAAAACACGTTTTGACACTTTCTGTACACTGGGGTTAAGGGCTGAGTGTGTGGGCTCTTGTGAGCCTTGCTGTTACAAGGAGATTCAGTTGTCTTAAAAAACGCGTTTATTTCGGGCTGAAAAACACGTTTTGAAAAGTGTGATGTTACTGCCCCATAACTTACATGGGGTTGACCAAACTTGCAGAAACATGTTTATTTCTGCTGAAAAACACGTTTTGACACTTTCTGTACACTGGGGTTAAAGGCTGAGTGTGTGGGCTCTTCTGAGCCTTGCTGTTACAAGGAGATTCAGTTGTCTGAAAAAACGCGTTTATTTCGGGCTGAAAAACACGTTTTGAAAAGTGTGATGTTACTGCCCCATAACTTACATGGGGTTGACCAAACTTGCAGAAACATGTTTATTTCTGCTGAAAAACACGTTTTGACACTTTCTGTACACTGGGGTTAAGGGCTGAGTGTGTGGGCTCTTCTGAGCCTTGCTGTTACAAGGAGATTCAGTTGTCTGAAAAAACGCGTTTATTTCGGGCTGAAAAACATGTTTTGAAAAGTGTGATGTTACTGCCCCATAACTTACATGGGGTTGACCAAACTTGCAGAAACATGTTTATTTCTGCTAAAAAACACGTTTTGACCCTTTCTGCACACTGGGGTTAAGGGCTGAGTGTGTGGGCACTTCTGAGCCTTGCTGTTACAAGGAGATTCAGTTGTCTGAAAAAACGCGTTTATTTCGGGCTGAAAAACACGTTTTGAAAAGTGTGATGTTACTGCCCCATAACTTACATGGGGTTGACCAAACTTGCAGAAACATGTTTATTTCTGCTGAAAAACACGTTTTGACACTTTCTGTACACTGGGGTTAAGGGCTGAGTGTGTGGGCTCTTCTGAGCCTTGCTGTTACAAGGAGATTCAGTTGTCTGAAAAAACGCGTTTATTTCGGGCTGAAAAACACGTTTTGAAAAGTGTGATGTTACTGCCCCATAACTTACATGGGGTTGACCAAACTTGCAGAAACATGTTTATTTCTGCTGAAAAACACGTTTTGACACTTTCTGTACACTGGGGTTAAGGGCTGAGTGTGTGGGCTCTTCTGAGCCTTGCTGTTACAAGGAGATTCAGTTGTCTGAAAAAACGCGTTTATTTCGGGCTGAAAAACACGTTTTGAAAAGTGTGATGTTACTGCCCCATAACTTACATGGGGTTGACCAAACTTGCAGAAACATGTTTATTTCTGCTGAAAAACACGTTTTGACACTTTCTGTACACTGGGGTTAAGGGCTGAGTGTGTGGGCTCTTCTGAGCCTTGCTGTTACAAGGAGATTCAGTTGTCTGAAAAAACGCGTTTATTTCGGGCTGAAAAACACGTTTTGAAAAGTGTGATGTTACTGCCCCATAACTTACATGGGGTTGACCAAACTTGCAGAAACATGTTTATTTCTGCTGAAAAACACGTTTTGAAACTTTCTGTACACTGGGGTTAAGGGCTGAGTGTGTGGGCTCTTCTTAGCCTTGCTGTTACAAGGAGATTCAGTTGACTGAAAAAACGCGTTTATTTCGGGCTAAAAAACACGTTTTGAAAAGTGTCATGTTACTGCCCCATAACTTACATGGGGTTGACCAAACTTGCAGAAACATGTTTATTTCTGCTGAAAAACACGTTTTGACACTTTCTGTACACTGGGGTTAAGGGCTGTGTGTGTGGGCTCTTCTTAGCCTTGCTGTTACAAGGAGATTCAGTTGTCTGAAAAAACGCGTTTATTTCGGGCTGAAAAACACGTTTTGAAAAGTGTGATGTTACTGCCCCATAACTTACATGGGGTTGACCAAACTTGCAGAAACATGTTTATTTCTGCTGAAAAACACGTTTTGACACTTTCTGTACACTGGGGTTAAAGGCTGAGTGTGTGGGCTCTTCTGAGCCTTGCTGTTACAAGGAGATTCAGTTGTCTGAAAAAACGCGTTTATTTCGGGCTGAAAAACATGTTTTGAAAAGTGTGATGTTACTGCCCCATAACTTACATGGGGTTGACCAAACTTGCAGAAACATGTTTATTTCTGCTAAAAAACACGTTTTGACCCTTTCTGCACACTGGGGTTAAGGGCTGAGTGTGTGGGCACTTCTGAGCCTTGCTGTTACAAGGAGATTCAGTTGTCTGAAAAAACGCGTTTATTTCGGGCTGAAAAACACGTTTTGAAAAGTGTGATGTTACTGCCCCATAACTTACATGGGGTTGACCAAACTTGCAGAAACATGTTTATTTCTGCTGAAAAACACGTTTTGACACTTTCTGTACACTGGGGTTAAGGGCTGAGTGTGTGGGCTCTTCTTAGCCTTGCTGTTACAAGGAGATTCAGTTGACTGAAAAAACGCGTTTATTTCGGGCTAAAAAACACGTTTTGAAAAGTGTCATGTTACTGCCCCATAACTTACATGGGGTTGACCAAACTTGCAGAAACATGTTTATTTCTGCTGAAAAACACGTTTTGACACTTTCTGTACACTGGGGTTAAGGGCTGAGTGTGTGGGCTCTTCTGAGCCTTGCTGTTACAAGGAGATTCAGTTGTCTGAAAAAACGCGTTTATTTCGGGCTGAAAAACACGTTTTGAAAAGTGTGATGTTACTGCCCCATAACTTACATGGGGTTGACCAAACTTGCAGAAACATGTTTATTTCTGCTGAAAAACACGTTTTGACACTTTCTGTACACTGGGGTTAAGGGCTGAGTGTGTGGGCTCTTGTGAGCCTTGCTGTTACAAGGAGATTCAGTTGTCTGAAAAAACGCGTTTATTTCGGGCTGAAAAACACGTTTTGAAAAGTGTGATGTTACTGCCCCATAACTTACATGGGGTTGACCAAACTTGCAGAAACATGTTTATTTCTGCTAAAAAACACGTTTTTACCCTTTCTGCACACTGGGGTTAAGGGCTGAGTGTGTGGGCACTTCTGAGCCTTGCTGTTACAAGTAGATTCAGTTGCCTGAAAAAACGCGTTTATTTCGGGCTGAAAAACACGTTTTGAAAAGTGTCATGTTACTGCCCCATAACTTACATGGGGTTGACCAAACTTGCAGAAACATGTTTATTTCTGCTGAAAAACACGTTTTGACACTTTCTGTACACTGGGGTTAAGGGCTGAGTGTGTGGGCTCTTGTGAGCCTTGCTGTTACAAGGAGATTCAGTTGTCTGAAAAAACGCGTTTATTTCGGGCTAAAAAACACGTTTTGAAAAGTGTCATGTTACTGCCCCATAACTTACATGGGGTTGACCAAACTTGCAGAAACATGTTTATTTCTGCTGAAAAACACGTTTTGACACTTTCTGTACACTGGGGTTAAGGGCTGAGTGTGTGGGCTCTTCTGAGCCTTGCTGTTACAAGGAGATTCAGTTGTCTGAAAAAACGCGTTTATTTCGGGCTGAAAAACACGTTTTGAAAAGTGTGATGTTACTGCCCCATAACTTACATGGGGTTGACCAAACTTGCAGAAACATGTTTATTTCTGCTAAAAAACACGTTTTTACCCTTTCTGCACACTGGGGTTAAGGGCTGAGTGTGTGGGCACTTCTGAGCCTTGCTGTTACAAGTAGATTCAGTTGCCTGAAAAAACGCGTTTATTTCGGGCTGAAAAACACGTTTTGAAAAGTGTCATGTTACTGCCCCATAACTTACATGGGGTTGACCAAACTTGCAGAAACATGTTTATTTCTGCTGAAAAACACGTTTTGACACTTTCTGTACACTGGGGTTAAGGGCTGAGTGTGTGGGCTCTTGTGAGCCTTGCTGTTACAAGGAGATTCAGTTGTCTTAAAAAACGCGTTTATTTCGGGCTGAAAAACACGTTTTGAAAAGGTGATGTTACTGCCCCATAACTTACATGGGGTTGACCAAACTTGCAGAAACATGTTTATTTCTGCTGAAAAACACGTTTTGACACTTTCTGTACACTGGGGTTAAGGGCTGAGTGTGTGGGCTCTTGTGAGCCTTGCTGTTACAAGGAGATTCAGTTGTCTTAAAAAACGCGTTTATTTCGGGCTGAAAAACACGTTTTGAAAAGTGTGATGTTACTGCCCCATAACTTACATGGGGTTGACCAAACTTGCAGAAACATGTTTATTTCTGCTGAAAAACACGTTTTGACACTTTCTGTACACTGGGGTTAAAGGCTGAGTGTGTGGGCTCTTCTGAGCCTTGCTGTTACAAGGAGATTCAGTTGTCTGAAAAAACGCGTTTATTTCGGGCTGAAAAACACGTTTTGAAAAGTGTGATGTTACTGCCCCATAACTTACATGGGGTTGACCAAACTTGCAGAAACATGTTTATTTCTGCTGAAAAACACGTTTTGACACTTTCTGTACACTGGGGTTAAAGGCTGAGTGTGTGGGCTCTTCTGAGCCTTGCTGTTACAAGGAGATTCAGTTGTCTGAAAAAACGCGTTTATTTCGGGCTGAAAAACATGTTTTGAAAAGTGTGATGTTACTGCCCCATAACTTACATGGGGTTGACCAAACTTGCAGAAACATGTTTATTTCTGCTAAAAAACACGTTTTGACCCTTTCTGCACACTGGGGTTAAGGGCTGAGTGTGTGGGCACTTCTGAGCCTTGCTGTTACAAGGAGATTCAGTTGTCTGAAAAAACGCGTTTATTTCGGGCTGAAAAACACGTTTTGAAAAGTGTGATGTTACTGCCCCATAACTTACATGGGGTTGACCAAACTTGCAGAAACATGTTTATTTCTGCTGAAAAACACGTTTTGACACTTTCTGTACACTGGGGTTAAGGGCTGAGTGTGTGGGCTCTTCTGAGCCTTGCTGTTACAAGGAGATTCAGTTGTCTGAAAAAACGCGTTTATTTCGGGCTGAAAAACACGTTTTGAAAAGTGTGATGTTACTGCCCCATAACTTACATGGGGTTGACCAAACTTGCAGAAACATGTTTATTTCTGCTGAAAAACACGTTTTGACACTTTCTGTACACTGGGGTTAAGGGCTGAGTGTGTGGGCTCTTCTTAGCCTTGCTGTTACAAGGAGATTCAGTTGACTGAAAAAACGCGTTTATTTCGGGCTAAAAAACACGTTTTGAAAAGTGTCATGTTACTGCCCCATAACTTACATGGGGTTGACCAAACTTGCAGAAACATGTTTATTTCTGCTGAAAAACACGTTTTGACACTTTCTGTACACTGGGGTTAAGGGCTGTGTGTGTGGGCTCTTCTTAGCCTTGCTGTTACAAGGAGATTCAGTTGTCTGAAAAAACGCGTTTATTTCGGGCTGAAAAACACGTTTTGAAAAGTGTGATGTTACTGCCCCATAACTTACATGGGGTTGACCAAACTTGCAGAAACATGTTTATTTCTGCTGAAAAACACGTTTTGACAATTTCTGTACACTGGGGTTAAGGGCTGAGTGTGTGGGCTCTTGTGAGCCTTGCTGTTACAAGGAGATTCAGTTGTCTGAAAAAACGCGTTTATTTCGGGCTGAAAAACACGTTTTGAAAAGTGTGATGTTACTGCCCCATAACTTACATGGGGTTGACCAAACTTGCAGAAACATGTTTATTTCTGCTGAAAAACACGTTTTGACACTTTCTGTACACTGGGGTTAAAGGCTGAGTGTGTGGGCTCTTCTGAGCCTTGCTGTTACAAGGAGATTCAGTTGTCTGAAAAAACGCGTTTATTTCGGGCTGAAAAACACGTTTTGAAAAGTGTGATGTTACTGCCCCATAACTTACATGGGGTTGACCAAACTTGCAGAAACATGTTTATTTCTGCTGAAAAACACGTTTTGACACTTTCTGTACACTGGGGTTAAAGGCTGAGTGTGTGGGCTCTTCTGAGCCTTGCTGTTACAAGGAGATTCAGTTGTCTGAAAAAACGCGTTTATTTCGGGCTGAAAAACATGTTTTGAAAAGTGTGATGTTACTGCCCCATAACTTACATGGGGTTGACCAAACTTGCAGAAACATGTTTATTTCTGCTAAAAAACACGTTTTTACCCTTTCTGCACACTGGGGTTAAGGGCTGAGTGTGTGGGCACTTCTGAGCCTTGCTGTTACAAGTAGATTCAGTTGCCTGAAAAAACGCGTTTATTTCGGGCTGAAAAACACGTTTTGAAAAGTGTCATGTTACTGCCCCATAACTTACATGGGGTTGACCAAACTTGCAGAAACATGTTTATTTCTGCTGAAAAACACGTTTTGACACTTTCTGTACACTGGGGTTAAGGGCTGAGTGTGTGGGCTCTTGTGAGCCTTGCTGTTACAAGGAGATTCAGTTGTCTTAAAAAACGCGTTTATTTCGGGCTGAAAAACACGTTTTGAAAAGGTGATGTTACTGCCCCATAACTTACATGGGGTTGACCAAACTTGCAGAAACATGTTTATTTCTGCTGAAAAACACGTTTTGACACTTTCTGTACACTGGGGTTAAGGGCTGAGTGTGTGGGCTCTTGTGAGCCTTGCTGTTACAAGGAGATTCAGTTGTCTTAAAAAACGCGTTTATTTCGGGCTGAAAAACACGTTTTGAAAAGTGTGATGTTACTGCCCCATAACTTACATGGGGTTGACCAAACTTGCAGAAACATGTTTATTTCTGCTGAAAAACACGTTTTGACACTTTCTGTACACTGGGGTTAAGGGCTGAGTGTGTGGGCTCTTCTGAGCCTTGCTGTTACAAGGAGATTCAGTTGTCTGAAAAAACGCGTTTATTTCGGGCTGAAAAACATGTTTTGAAAAGTGTGATGTTACTGCCCCATAACTTACATGGGGTTGACCAAACTTGCAGAAACATGTTTATTTCTGCTAAAAAACACGTTTTGACCCTTTCTGCACACTGGGGTTAAGGGCTGAGTGTGTGGGCACTTCTGAGCCTTGCTGTTACAAGGAGATTCAGTTGTCTGAAAAAACGCGTTTATTTCGGGCTGAAAAACACGTTTTGAAAAGTGTGATGTTACTGCCCCATAACTTACATGGGGTTGACCAAACTTGCAGAAACATGTTTATTTCTGCTGAAAAACACGTTTTGACACTTTCTGTACACTGGGGTTAAGGGCTGAGTGTGTGGGCTCTTCTGAGCCTTGCTGTTACAAGGAGATTCAGTTGTCTGAAAAAACGCGTTTATTTCGGGCTGAAAAACACGTTTTGAAAAGTGTGATGTTACTGCCCCATAACTTACATGGGGTTGACCAAACTTGCAGAAACATGTTTATTTCTGCTGAAAAACACGTTTTGACACTTTCTGTACACTGGGGTTAAGGGCTGAGTGTGTGGGCTCTTCTTAGCCTTGCTGTTACAAGGAGATTCAGTTGACTGAAGAAACGCGTTTATTTCGGGCTAAAAAACACGTTTTGAAAAGTGTCATGTTACTGCCCCATAACTTACATGGGGTTGACCAAACTTGCAGAAACATGTTTATTTCTGCTGAAAAACACGTTTTGACACTTTCTGTACACTGGGGTTAAGGGCTGAGTGTGTGGGCTCTTCTGAGCCTTGCTGTTACAAGGAGATTCAGTTGTCTGAAAAAACGCGTTTATTTCGGGCTGAAAAACACGTTTTGAAAAGTGTGATGTTACTGCCCCATAACTTACATGGGGTTGACCAAACTTGCAGAAACATGTTTATTTCTGCTGAAAAACACGTTTTGACACTTTCTGTACACTGGGGTTAAGGGCTGAGTGTGTGGGCTCTTCTGAGCCTTGCTGTTACAAGGAGATTCAGTTGTCTGAAAAAACGCGTTTATTTCGGGCTGAAAAACACGTTTTGAAAAGTGTGATGTTACTGCCCCATAACTTACATGGGGTTGACCAAACTTGCAGAAACATGTTTATTTCTGCTGAAAAACACGTTTTGAAACTTTCTGTACACTGGGGTTAAGGGCTGAGTGTGTGGGCTCTTCTTAGCCTTGCTGTTACAAGGAGATTCAGTTGACTGAAAAAACGCGTTTATTTCGGGCTAAAAAACACGTTTTGAAAAGTGTCATGTTACTGCCCCATAACTTACATGGGGTTGACCAAACTTGCAGAAACATGTTTATTTCTGCTGAAAAACACGTTTTGACACTTTCTGTACACTGGGGTTAAGGGCTGTGTGTGTGGGCTCTTCTTAGCCTTGCTGTTACAAGGAGATTCAGTTGTCTGAAAAAACGCGTTTATTTCGGGCTGAAAAACACGTTTTGAAAAGTGTGATGTTACTGCCCCATAACTTACATGGGGTTGACCAAACTTGCAGAAACATGTTTATTTCTGCTGAAAAACACGTTTTGACACTTTCTGTACACTGGGGTTAAAGGCTGAGTGTGTGGGCTCTTCTGAGCCTTGCTGTTACAAGGAGATTCAGTTGTCTGAAAAAACGCGTTTATTTCGGGCTGAAAAACATGTTTTGAAAAGTGTGATGTTACTGCCCCATAACTTACATGGGGTTGACCAAACTTGCAGAAACATGTTTATTTCTGCTAAAAAACACGTTTTGACCCTTTCTGCACACTGGGGTTAAGGGCTGAGTGTGTGGGCACTTCTGAGCCTTGCTGTTACAAGGAGATTCAGTTGTCTGAAAAAACGCGTTTATTTCGGGCTGAAAAACACGTTTTGAAAAGTGTGATGTTACTGCCCCATAACTTACATGGGGTTGACCAAACTTGCAGAAACATGTTTATTTCTGCTGAAAAACACGTTTTGACACTTTCTGTACACTGGGGTTAAGGGCTGAGTGTGTGGGCTCTTCTGAGCCTTGCTGTTACAAGGAGATTCAGTTGTCTGAAAAAACGCGTTTATTTCGGGCTGAAAAACACGTTTTGAAAAGTGTGATGTTACTGCCCCATAACTTACATGGGGTTGACCAAACTTGCAGAAACATGTTTATTTCTGCTGAAAAACACGTTTTGACACTTTCTGTACACTGGGGTTAAGGGCTGAGTGTGTGGGCTCTTCTTAGCCTTGCTGTTACAAGGAGATTCAGTTGACTGAAAAAACGCGTTTATTTCGGGCTAAAAAACACGTTTTGAAAAGTGTCATGTTACTGCCCCATAACTTACATGGGGTTGACCAAACTTGCAGAAACATGTTTATTTCTGCTGAAAAACACGTTTTGACACTTTCTGTACACTGGGGTTAAGGGCTGAGTGTGTGGGCTCTTCTGAGCCTTGCTGTTACAAGGAGATTCAGTTGTCTGAAAAAACGCGTTTATTTCGGGCTGAAAAACACGTTTTGAAAAGTGTGATGTTACTGCCCCATAACTTACATGGGGTTGACCAAACTTGCAGAAACATGTTTATTTCTGCTGAAAAACACGTTTTGACACTTTCTGTACACTGGGGTTAAGGGCTGAGTGTGTGGGCTCTTCTGAGCCTTGCTGTTACAAGGAGATTCAGTTGTCTGAAAAAACGCGTTTATTTCGGGCTGAAAAACACGTTTTGAAAAGTGTGATGTTACTGCCCCATAACTTACATGGGGTTGACCAAACTTGCAGAAACATGTTTATTTCTGCTAAAAAACACGTTTTTACCCTTTCTGCACACTGGGGTTAAGGGCTGAGTGTGTGGGCACTTCTGAGCCTTGCTGTTACAAGTAGATTCAGTTGCCTGAAAAAACGCGTTTATTTCGGGCTGAAAAACACGTTTTGAAAAGTGTCATGTTACTGCCCCATAACTTACATGGGGTTGACCAAACTTGCAGAAACATGTTTATTTCTGCTGAAAAACACGTTTTGACACTTTCTGTACACTGGGGTTAAGGGCTGAGTGTGTGGGCTCTTGTGAGCCTTGCTGTTACAAGGAGATTCAGTTGTCTTAAAAAACGCGTTTATTTCGGGCTGAAAAACACGTTTTGAAAAGGTAATGTTACTGCCCCATAACTTACATGGGGTTGACCAAACTTGCAGAAACATGTTTATTTCTGCTGAAAAACACGTTTTGACACTTTCTGTACACTGGGGTTAAGGGCTGAGTGTGTGGGCTCTTGTGAGCCTTGCTGTTACAAGGAGATTCAGTTGTCTTAAAAAACGCGTTTATTTCGGGCTGAAAAACACGTTTTGAAAAGTGTGATGTTACTGCCCCATAACTTACATGGGGTTGACCAAACTTGCAGAAACATGTTTATTTCTGCTGAAAAACACGTTTTGACACTTTCTGTACACTGGGGTTAAGGGCTGAGTGTGTGGGCTCTTCTGAGCCTTGCTGTTACAAGGAGATTCAGTTGTCTTAAAAAACGCGTTTATTTCGGGCTGAAAAACACGTTTTGAAAAGTGTGATGTTACTGCCCCATAACTTACATGGGGTTGACCAAACTTGCAGAAACATGTTTATTTCTGCTGAAAAACACGTTTTGACACTTTCTGTACACTGGGGTTAAGGGCTGAGTGTGTGGGCTCTTCTTAGCCTTGCTGTTACAAGGAGATTCAGTTGACTGAAAAAACGCGTTTATTTCGGGCTAAAAAACACGTTTTGAAAAGTGTCATGTTACTGCCCCATAACTTACATGGGGTTGACCAAACTTGCAGAAACATGTTTATTTCTGCTGAAAAACACGTTTTGACACTTTCTGTACACTGGGGTTAAGGGCTGTGTGTGTGGGCTCTTCTTAGCCTTGCTGTTACAAGGAGATTCAGTTGTCTGAAAAAACGCGTTTATTTCGGGCTGAAAAACACGTTTTGAAAAGTGTGATGTTACTGCCCCATAACTTACATGGGGTTGACCAAACTTGCAGAAACATGTTTATTTCTGCTGAAAAACACGTTTTGACACTTTCTGTACACTGGGGTTAAGGGCTGAGTGTGTGGGCTCTTCTTAGCCTTGCTGTTACAAGGAGATTCAGTTGTCTGAAAAAACGCGTTTATTTCGGGCTGAAAAACACGTTTTGAAAAGTGTGATGTTTCTGGCCCATAACTTACATGGGGTTGACCAAACTTGCAGAAACATGTTTATTTCTGCTGAAAAACACGTTTTGACACTTTCTGTACACTGGGGTTAAGGGCTGAGTGTGTGGGCTCTTCTGAGCCTTGCTGTTACAAGGAGATTCAGTTGTCTGAAAAAACGCGTTTATTTCGGGCTGAAAAACACGTTTTGAAAAGTGTGATGTTACTGCCCCATAACTTACATGGGGTTGACCAAACTTGCAGAAACATGTTTATTTCTGCTAAAAAACACGTTTTTACCCTTTCTGCACACTGGGGTTAAGGGCTGAGTGTGTGGGCACTTCTGAGCCTTGCTGTTACAAGTAGATTCAGTTGCCTGAAAAAACGCGTTTATTTCGGGCTGAAAAACACGTTTTGAAAAGTGTCATGTTACTGCCCCATAACTTACATGGGGTTGACCAAACTTGCAGAAACATGTTTATTTCTGCTGAAAAACACGTTTTGACACTTTCTGTACACTGGGGTTAAGGGCTGAGTGTGTGGGCTCTTGTGAGCCTTGCTGTTACAAGGAGATTCAGTTGTCTTAAAAAACGCGTTTATTTCGGGCTGAAAAACACGTTTTGAAAAGGTGATGTTACTGCCCCATAACTTACATGGGGTTGACCAAACTTGCAGAAACATGTTTATTTCTGCTGAAAAACACGTTTTGACACTTTCTGTACACTGGGGTTAAGGGCTGAGTGTGTGGGCTCTTGTGAGCCTTGCTGTTACAAGGAGATTCAGTTGTCTTAAAAAACGCGTTTATTTCGGGCTGAAAAACACGTTTTGAAAAGTGTGATGTTACTGCCCCATAACTTACATGGGGTTGACCAAACTTGCAGAAACATGTTTATTTCTGCTGAAAAACACGTTTTGACACTTTCTGTACACTGGGGTTAAGGGCTGAGTGTGTGGGCTCTTCTGAGCCTTGCTGTTACAAGGAGATTCAGTTGTCTGAAAAAACGCGTTTATTTCGGGCTGAAAAACATGTTTTGAAAAGTGTGATGTTACTGCCCCATAACTTACATGGGGTTGACCAAACTTGCAGAAACATGTTTATTTCTGCTAAAAAACACGTTTTGACCCTTTCTGCACACTGGGGTTAAGGGCTGAGTGTGTGGGCACTTCTGAGCCTTGCTGTTACAAGGAGATTCAGTTGTCTGAAAAAACGCGTTTATTTCGGGCTGAAAAACACGTTTTGAAAAGTGTGATGTTACTGCCCCATAACTTACATGGGGTTGACCAAACTTGCAGAAACATGTTTATTTCTGCTGAAAAACACGTTTTGACACTTTCTGTACACTGGGGTTAAGGGCTGAGTGTGTGGGCTCTTCTGAGCCTTGCTGTTACAAGGAGATTCAGTTGTCTGAAAAAACGCGTTTATTTCGGGCTGAAAAACACGTTTTGAAAAGTGTGATGTTACTGCCCCATAACTTACATGGGGTTGACCAAACTTGCAGAAACATGTTTATTTCTGCTGAAAAACACGTTTTGACACTTTCTGTACACTGGGGTTAAGGGCTGAGTGTGTGGGCTCTTCTTAGCCTTGCTGTTACAAGGAGATTCAGTTGACTGAAAAAACGCGTTTATTTCGGGCTAAAAAACACGTTTTGAAAAGTGTCATGTTACTGCCCCATAACTTACATGGGGTTGACCAAACTTGCAGAAACATGTTTATTTCTGCTAAAAAACACGTTTTTACCCTTTCTGCACACTGGGGTTAAGGGCTGAGTGTGTGGGCACTTCTGAGCCTTGCTGTTACAAGTAGATTCAGTTGCCTGAAAAAACGCGTTTATTTCGGGCTGAAAAACACGTTTTGAAAAGTGTCATGTTACTGCCCCATAACTTACATGGGGTTGACCAAACTTGCAGAAACATGTTTATTTCTGCTGAAAAACACGTTTTGACACTTTCTGTACACTGGGGTTAAGGGCTGAGTGTGTGGGCTCTTGTGAGCCTTGCTGTTACAAGGAGATTCAGTTGTCTTAAAAAACGCGTTTATTTCGGGCTGAAAAACACGTTTTGAAAAGGTGATGTTACTGCCCCATAACTTACATGGGGTTGACCAAACTTGCAGAAACATGTTTATTTCTGCTGAAAAACACGTTTTGACACTTTCTGTACACTGGGGTTAAGGGCTGAGTGTGTGGGCTCTTGTGAGCCTTGCTGTTACAAGGAGATTCAGTTGTCTTAAAAAACGCGTTTATTTCGGGCTGAAAAACACGTTTTGAAAAGTGTGATGTTACTGCCCCATAACTTACATGGGGTTGACCAAACTTGCAGAAACATGTTTATTTCTGCTGAAAAACACGTTTTGACACTTTCTGTACACTGGGGTTAAGGGCTGAGTGTGTGGGCTCTTCTGAGCCTTGCTGTTACAAGGAGATTCAGTTGTCTGAAAAAACGCGTTTATTTCGGGCTGAAAAACACGTTTTGAAAAGTGTGATGTTACTGCCCCATAACTTACATGGGGTTGACCAAACTTGCAGAAACATGTTTATTTCTGCTGAAAAACACGTTTTGACACTTTCTGTACACTGGGGTTAAGGGCTGAGTGTGTGGGCTCTTCTGAGCCTTGCTGTTACAAGGAGATTCAGTTGTCTGAAAAAACGCGTTTATTTCGGGCTGAAAAACACGTTTTGAAAAGTGTGATGTTACTGCCCCATAACTTACATGGGGTTGACCAAACTTGCAGAAACATGTTT
Organism: Lepisosteus oculatus; assembly: GCF_040954835.1. Classification (NCBI taxonomy): domain Eukaryota; kingdom Metazoa; phylum Chordata; class Actinopteri; order Semionotiformes; family Lepisosteidae; genus Lepisosteus; species Lepisosteus oculatus. The sequence continues at coordinate 65,213 of NW_027167710.1, forward strand.
ATTTCTGCTGAAAAACACGTTTTGACACTTTCTGTACACTGGGGTTAAGGGCTGAGTGTGTGGGCTCTTCTTAGCCTTGCTGTTACAAGGAGATTCAGTTGTCTGAAAAAACGCGTTTATTTCGGGCTGAAAAACACGTTTTGAAAAGTGTGATTTTTCTGGCCCATAACTTACATGGGGTTGACCAAACTTGCAGAAACATGTTTATTTCTGCTGAAAAACACGTTTTGACACTTTCTGTACACTGGGGTTAAGGGCTGAGTGTGTGGGCTCTTCTGAGCCTTGCTGTTACAAGGAGATTCAGTTGTCTGAAAAAACGCGTTTATTTCGGGCTGAAAAACACGTTTTGAAAAGTGTGATGTTACTGCCCCATAACTTACATGGGGTTGACCAAACTTGCAGAAACATGTTTATTTCTGCTGAAAAACACGTTTTGACACTTTCTGTACACTGGGGTTAAAGGCTGAGTGTGTGGGCTCTTCTGAGCCTTGCTGTTACAAGGAGATTCAGTTGTCTGAAAAAACGCGTTTATTTCGGGCTGAAAAACACGTTTTGAAAAGTGTGATGTTACTGCCCCATAACTTACATGGGGTTGACCAAACTTGCAGAAACATGTTTATTTCTGCTGAAAAACACGTTTTGACACTTTCTGTACACTGGGGTTAAAGGCTGAGTGTGTGGGCTCTTCTGAGCCTTGCTGTTACAAGGAGATTCAGTTGTCTGAAAAAACGCGTTTATTTCGGGCTGAAAAACATGTTTTGAAAAGTGTGATGTTACTGCCCCATAACTTACATGGGGTTGACCAAACTTGCAGAAACATGTTTATTTCTGCTAAAAAACACGTTTTGACCCTTTCTGCACACTGGGGTTAAGGGCTGAGTGTGTGGGCACTTCTGAGCCTTGCTGTTACAAGGAGATTCAGTTGTCTGAAAAAACGCGTTTATTTCGGGCTGAAAAACACGTTTTGAAAAGTGTGATGTTACTGCCCCATAACTTACATGGGGTTGACCAAACTTGCAGAAACATGTTTATTTCTGCTGAAAAACACGTTTTGACACTTTCTGTACACTGGGGTTAAGGGCTGAGTGTGTGGGCTCTTCTGAGCCTTGCTGTTACAAGGAGATTCAGTTGTCTGAAAAAACGCGTTTATTTCGGGCTGAAAAACACGTTTTGAAAAGTGTGATGTTACTGCCCCATAACTTACATGGGGTTGACCAAACTTGCAGAAACATGTTTATTTCTGCTGAAAAACACGTTTTGACACTTTCTGTACACTGGGGTTAAGGGCTGAGTGTGTGGGCTCTCTGAGCCTTGCTGTTACAAGGAGATTCAGTTGTCTGAAAAAAACGCGTTTATTTCGGGCTGAAAAACACGTTTTGAAAAGTGTGATGTTACTGCCCCATAACTTACATGGGGTTGACCAAACTTGCAGAAACATGTTTATTTCTGCTGAAAAACACGTTTTGACACTTTCTGTACACTGGGGTTAAGGGCTGAGTGTGTGGGCTCTTCTGAGCCTTGCTGTTACAAGGAGATTCAGTTGTCTGAAAAAACGCGTTTATTTCGGGCTGAAAAACATGTTTTGAAAAGTGTGATGTTACTGCCCCATAACTTACATGGGGTTGACCAAACTTGCAGAAACATGTTTATTTCTGCTAAAAAACACGTTTTGACCCTTTCTGCACACTGGGGTTAAGGGCTGAGTGTGTGGGCACTTCTGAGCCTTGCTGTTACAAGTAGATTCAGTTGCCTGAAAAAACGCGTTTATTTCGGGCTGAAAAACACGTTTTGAAAAGTGTCATGTTACTGCCCCATAACTTACATGGGGTTGACCAAACTTGCAGAAACATGTTTATTTCTGCTGAAAAACACGTTTTGACACTTTCTGTACACTGGGGTTAAGGGCTGAGTGTGTGGGCTCTTGTGAGCCTTGCTGTTACAAGGAGATTCAGTTGTCTTAAAAAACGCGTTTATTTCGGGCTGAAAAACACGTTTTGAAAAGGTAATGTTACTGCCCCATAACTTACATGGGGTTGACCAAACTTGCAGAAACATGTTTATTTCTGCTGAAAAACACGTTTTGACACTTTCTGTACACTGGGGTTAAGGGCTGAGTGTGTGGGCTCTTGTGAGCCTTGCTGTTACAAGGAGATTCAGTTGTCTTAAAAAACGCGTTTATTTCGGGCTGAAAAACACGTTTTGAAAAGTGTGATGTTACTGCCCCATAACTTACATGGGGTTGACCAAACTTGCAGAAACATGTTTATTTCTGCTGAAAAACACGTTTTGACACTTTCTGTACACTGGGGTTAAGGGCTGAGTGTGTGGGCTCTTCTGAGCCTTGCTGTTACAAGGAGATTCAGTTGTCTTAAAAAACGCGTTTATTTCGGGCTGAAAAACACGTTTTGAAAAGTGTGATGTTACTGCCCCATAACTTACATGGGGTTGACCAAACTTGCAGAAACATGTTTATTTCTGCTGAAAAACACGTTTTGACACTTTCTGTACACTGGGGTTAAGGGCTGAGTGTGTGGGCTCTTCTTAGCCTTGCTGTTACAAGGAGATTCAGTTGACTGAAAAAACGCGTTTATTTCGGGCTAAAAAACACGTTTTGAAAAGTGTCATGTTACTGCCCCATAACTTACATGGGGTTGACCAAACTTGCAGAAACATGTTTATTTCTGCTGAAAAACACGTTTTGACACTTTCTGTACACTGGGGTTAAGGGCTGAGTGTGTGGGCTCTTGTGAGCCTTGCTGTTACAAGGAGATTCAGTTGTCTTAAAAAACGCGTTTATTTCGGGCTGAAAAACACGTTTTGAAAAGGTGATGTTACTGCCCCATAACTTACATGGGGTTGACCAAACTTGCAGAAACATGTTTATTTCTGCTGAAAAACACGTTTTGACACTTTCTGTACACTGGGGTTAAGGGCTGAGTGTGTGGGCTCTTGTGAGCCTTGCTGTTACAAGGAGATTCAGTTGTCTTAAAAAACGCGTTTATTTCGGGCTGAAAAACACGTTTTGAAAAGTGTGATGTTACTGCCCCATAACTTACATGGGGTTGACCAAACTTGCAGAAACATGTTTATTTCTGCTGAAAAACACGTTTTGACACTTTCTGTACACTGGGGTTAAGGGCTGAGTGTGTGGGCTCTTCTGAGCCTTGCTGTTACAAGGAGATTCAGTTGTCTGAAAAAACGCGTTTATTTCGGGCTGAAAAACACGTTTTGAAAAGTGTGATGTTACTGCCCCATAACTTACATGGGGTTGACCAAACTTGCAGAAACATGTTTATTTCTGCTGAAAAACACGTTTTGACACTTTCTGTACACTGGGGTTAAGGGCTGAGTGTGTGGGCTCTTCTGAGCCTTGCTGTTACAAGGAGATTCAGTTGTCTGAAAAAACGCGTTTATTTCGGGCTGAAAAACACGTTTTGAAAAGTGTGATGTTACTGCCCCATAACTTACATGGGGTTGACCAAACTTGCAGAAACATGTTTATTTCTGCTGAAAAACACGTTTTGACACTTTCTGTACACTGGGGTTAAGGGCTGAGTGTGTGGGCTCTTCTTAGCCTTGCTGTTACAAGGAGATTCAGTTGTCTGAAAAAACGCGTTTATTTCGGGCTGAAAAACACGTTTTGAAAAGTGTGATGTTTCTGGCCCATAACTTACATGGGGTTGACCAAACTTGCAGAAACATGTTTATTTCTGCTGAAAAACACGTTTTGACACTTTCTGTACACTGGGGTTAAGGGCTGAGTGTGTGGGCTCTTCTGAGCCTTGCTGTTACAAGGAGATTCAGTTGTCTGAAAAAACGCGTTTATTTCGGGCTGAAAAACACGTTTTGAAAAGTGTGATGTTACTGCCCCATAACTTACATGGGGTTGACCAAACTTGCAGAAACATGTTTATTTCTGCTGAAAAACACGTTTTGACACTTTCTGTACACTGGGGTTAAGGGCTGAGTGTGTGGGCTCTTGTGAGCCTTGCTGTTACAAGTAGATTCAGTTGCCTGAAAAAACGCGTTTATTTCGGGCTGAAAAACACGTTTTGAAAAGTGTCATGTTACTGCCCCATAACTTACATGGGGTTGACCAAACTTGCAGAAACATGTTTATTTCTGCTGAAAAACACGTTTTGACACTTTCTGTACACTGGGGTTAAGGGCTGAGTGTGTGGGCTCTTGTGAGCCTTGCTGTTACAAGGAGATTCAGTTGTCTTAAAAAACGCGTTTATTTCGGGCTGAAAAACACGTTTTGAAAAGGTGATGTTACTGCCCCATAACTTACATGGGGTTGACCAAACTTGCAGAAACATGTTTATTTCTGCTGAAAAACACGTTTTGACACTTTCTGTACACTGGGGTTAAGGGCTGAGTGTGTGGGCTCTTGTGAGCCTTGCTGTTACAAGGAGATTCAGTTGTCTTAAAAAACGCGTTTATTTCGGGCTGAAAAACACGTTTTGAAAAGGTGATGTTACTGCCCCATAACTTACATGGGGTTGACCAAACTTGCAGAAACATGTTTATTTCTGCTGAAAAACACGTTTTGACACTTTCTGTACACTGGGGTTAAGGGCTGAGTGTGTGGGCTCTTGTGAGCCTTGCTGTTACAAGGAGATTCAGTTGTCTTAAAAAACGCGTTTATTTCGGGCTGAAAAACACGTTTTGAAAAGTGTGATGTTACTGCCCCATAACTTACATGGGGTTGACCAAACTTGCAGAAACATGTTTATTTCTGCTGAAAAACACGTTTTGACACTTTCTGTACACTGGGGTTAAGGGCTGAGTGTGTGGGCTCTTCTGAGCCTTGCTGTTACAAGGAGATTCAGTTGTCTGAAAAAACGCGTTTATTTCGGGCTGAAAAACACGTTTTGAAAAGTGTGATGTTACTGCCCCATAACTTACATGGGGTTGACCAAACTTGCAGAAACATGTTTATTTCTGCTGAAAAACACGTTTTGACACTTTCTGTACACTGGGGTTAAAGGCTGAGTGTGTGGGCTCTTCTGAGCCTTGCTGTTACAAGGAGATTCAGTTGTCTGAAAAAACGCGTTTATTTCGGGCTGAAAAACACGTTTTGAAAAGTGTGATGTTACTGCCCCATAACTTACATGGGGTTGACCAAACTTGCAGAAACATGTTTATTTCTGCTGAAAAACACGTTTTGACACTTTCTGTACACTGGGGTTAAAGGCTGAGTGTGTGGGCTCTTCTGAGCCTTGCTGTTACAAGGAGATTCAGTTGTCTGAAAAAACGCGTTTATTTCGGGCTGAAAAACATGTTTTGAAAAGTGTGATGTTACTGCCCCATAACTTACATGGGGTTGACCAAACTTGCAGAAACATGTTTATTTCTGCTAAAAAACACGTTTTGACCCTTTCTGCACACTGGGGTTAAGGGCTGAGTGTGTGGGCACTTCTGAGCCTTGCTGTTACAAGGAGATTCAGTTGTCTGAAAAAACGCGTTTATTTCGGGCTGAAAAACACGTTTTGAAAAGTGTGATGTTACTGCCCCATAACTTACATGGGGTTGACCAAACTTGCAGAAACATGTTTATTTCTGCTGAAAAACACGTTTTGACACTTTCTGTACACTGGGGTTAAGGGCTGAGTGTGTGGGCTCTTGTGAGCCTTGCTGTTACAAGGAGATTCAGTTGTGTTAAAAAACGCGTTTATTTCGGGCTGAAAAACACGTTTTGAAAAGTGTGATGTTACTGCCCCATAACTTACATGGGGTTGACCAAACTTGCAGAAACATGTTTATTTCTGCTGAAAAACACGTTTTGACACTTTCTGTACACTGGGGTTAAGGGCTGAGTGTGTGGGCTCTTCTGAGCCTTGCTGTTACAAGGAGATTCAGTTGTCTTAAAAAACGCGTTTATTTCGGGCTGAAAAACACGTTTTGAAAAGTGTGATGTTACTGCCCCATAACTTACATGGGGTTGACCAAACTTGCAGAAACATGTTTATTTCTGCTGAAAAACACGTTTTGACACTTTCTGTACACTGGGGTTAAGGGCTGAGTGTGTGGGCTCTTCTGAGCCTTGCTGTTACAAGGAGATTCAGTTGTCTGAAAAAACGCGTTTATTTCGGGCTGAAAAACACGTTTTGAAAAGTGTGATGTTTCTGGCCCATAACTTACATGGGGTTGACCAAACTTGCAGAAACATGTTTATTTCTGCTGAAAAACACGTTTTGACACTTTCTGTACACTGGGGTTAAGGGCTGAGTGTGTGGGCTCTTCTGAGCCTTGCTGTTACAAGGAGATTCAGTTGTCTGAAAAAACGCGTTTATTTCGGGCTGAAAAACACGTTTTGAAAAGTGTGATGTTACTGCCCCATAACTTACATGGGGTTGACCAAACTTGCAGAAACATGTTTATTTCTGCTAAAAAACACGTTTTTACCCTTTCTGCACACTGGGGTTAAGGGCTGAGTGTGTGGGCACTTCTGAGCCTTGCTGTTACAAGTAGATTCAGTTGCCTGAAAAAACGCGTTTATTTCGGGCTGAAAAACACGTTTTGAAAAGTGTCATGTTACTGCCCCATAACTTACATGGGGTTGACCAAACTTGCAGAAACATGTTTATTTCTGCTGAAAAACACGTTTTGACACTTTCTGTACACTGGGGTTAAGGGCTGAGTGTGTGGGCTCTTGTGAGCCTTGCTGTTACAAGGAGATTCAGTTGTCTTAAAAAACGCGTTTATTTCGGGCTGAAAAACACGTTTTGAAAAGGTAATGTTACTGCCCCATAACTTACATGGGGTTGACCAAACTTGCAGAAACATGTTTATTTCTGCTGAAAAACACGTTTTGACACTTTCTGTACACTGGGGTTAAGGGCTGAGTGTGTGGGCTCTTGTGAGCCTTGCTGTTACAAGGAGATTCAGTTGTCTTAAAAAACGCGTTTATTTCGGGCTGAAAAACACGTTTTGAAAAGTGTGATGTTACTGCCCCATAACTTACATGGGGTTGACCAAACTTGCAGAAACATGTTTATTTCTGCTGAAAAACACGTTTTGACACTTTCTGTACACTGGGGTTAAGGGCTGAGTGTGTGGGCTCTTCTGAGCCTTGCTGTTACAAGGAGATTCAGTTGTCTGAAAAAACGCGTTTATTTCGGGCTGAAAAACACGTTTTGAAAAGTGTGATGTTACTGCCCCATAACTTACATGGGGTTGACCAAACTTGCAGAAACATGTTTATTTCTGCTGAAAAACACGTTTTGACACTTTCTGTACACTGGGGTTAAGGGCTGAGTGTGTGGGCTCTTCTTAGCCTTGCTGTTACAAGGAGATTCAGTTGACTGAAAAAACGCGTTTATTTCGGGCTAAAAAACACGTTTTGAAAAGTGTCATGTTACTGCCCCATAACTTACATGGGGTTGACCAAACTTGCAGAAACATGTTTATTTCTGCTGAAAAACACGTTTTGACACTTTCTGTACACTGGGGTTAAGGGCTGTGTGTGTGGGCTCTTCTTAGCCTTGCTGTTACAAGGAGATTCAGTTGTCTGAAAAAACGCGTTTATTTCGGGCTGAAAAACACGTTTTGAAAAGTGTGATGTTACTGCCCCATAACTTACATGGGGTTGACCAAACTTGCAGAAACATGTTTATTTCTGCTGAAAAACACGTTTTGCAAATTCTGTACACTGGGGTTAAGGGCTGAGTGTGTGGGCTCTTGTGAGCCTTGCTGTTACAAGGAGATTCAGTTGTCTGAAAAAACGCGTTTATTTCGGGCTGAAAAACACGTTTTGAAAAGTGTGATGTTACTGCCCCATAACTTACATGGGGTTGACCAAACTTGCAGAAACATGTTTATTTCTGCTGAAAAACACGTTTTGACACTTTCTGTACACTGGGGTTAAAGGCTGAGTGTGTGGGCTCTTCTGAGCCTTGCTGTTACAAGGAGATTCAGTTGTCTGAAAAAACGCGTTTATTTCGGGCTGAAAAACACGTTTTGAAAAGTGTGATGTTACTGCCCCATAACTTACATGGGGTTGACCAAACTTGCAGAAACATGTTTATTTCTGCTGAAAAACACGTTTTGACACTTTCTGTACACTGGGGTTAAAGGCTGAGTGTGTGGGCTCTTCTGAGCCTTGCTGTTACAAGGAGATTCAGTTGTCTTAAAAAACGCGTTTATTTCGGGCTGAAAAACATGTTTTGAAAAGTGTGATGTTACTGCCCCATAACTTACATGGGGTTGACCAAACTTGCAGAAACATGTTTATTTCTGCTAAAAAACACGTTTTGACCCTTTCTGCACACTGGGGTTAAGGGCTGAGTGTGTGGGCACTTCTGAGCCTTGCTGTTACAAGGAGATTCAGTTGTCTGAAAAAACGCGTTTATTTCGGGCTGAAAAACACGTTTTGAAAAGTGTGATGTTACTGCCCCATAACTTACATGGGGTTGACCAAACTTGCAGAAACATGTTTATTTCTGCTGAAAAACACGTTTTGACACTTTCTGTACACTGGGGTTAAGGGCTGAGTGTGTGGGCTCTTCTGAGCCTTGCTGTTACAAGGAGATTCAGTTGTCTGAAAAAACGCGTTTATTTCGGGCTGAAAAACACGTTTTGAAAAGTGTGATGTTACTGCCCCATAACTTACATGGGGTTGACCAAACTTGCAGAAACATGTTTATTTCTGCTGAAAAACACGTTTTGACACTTTCTGTACACTGGGGTTAAGGGCTGAGTGTGTGGGCTCTTCTTAGCCTTGCTGTTACAAGGAGATTCAGTTGACTGAAAAAACGCGTTTATTTCGGGCTAAAAAACACGTTTTGAAAAGTGTCATGTTACTGCCCCATAACTTACATGGGGTTGACCAAACTTGCAGAAACATGTTTATTTCTGCTGAAAAACACGTTTTGACACTTTCTGTACACTGGGGTTAAGGGCTGAGTGTGTGGGCTCTTCTGAGCCTTGCTGTTACAAGGAGATTCAGTTGTCTGAAAAAACGCGTTTATTTCGGGCTGAAAAACACGTTTTGAAAAGTGTGATGTTACTGCCCCATAACTTACATGGGGTTGACCAAACTTGCAGAAACATGTTTATTTCTGCTAAAAAACACGTTTTTACCCTTTCTGCACACTGGGGTTAAGGGCTGAGTGTGTGGGCACTTCTGAGCCTTGCTGTTACAAGTAGATTCAGTTGCCTGAAAAAACGCGTTTATTTCGGGCTGAAAAACACGTTTTGAAAAGTGTCATGTTACTGCCCCATAACTTACATGGGGTTGACCAAACTTGCAGAAACATGTTTATTTCTGCTGAAAAACACGTTTTGACACTTTCTGTACACTGGGGTTAAGGGCTGAGTGTGTGGGCTCTTGTGAGCCTTGCTGTTACAAGGAGATTCAGTTGTCTTAAAAAACGCGTTTATTTCGGGCTGAAAAACACGTTTTGAAAAGGTGATGTTACTGCCCCATAACTTACATGGGGTTGACCAAACTTGCAGAAACATGTTTATTTCTGCTGAAAAACACGTTTTGACACTTTCTGTACACTGGGGTTAAGGGCTGAGTGTGTGGGCTCTTGTGAGCCTTGCTGTTACAAGGAGATTCAGTTGTCTTAAAAACCGCGTTTATTTCGGGCTGAAAAACACGTTTTGAAAAGTGTGATGTTACTGCCCCATAACTTACATGGGGTTGACCAAACTTGCAGAAACATGTTTATTTCTGCTGAAAAACACGTTTTGACACTTTCTGTACACTGGGGTTAAGGGCTGAGTGTGTGGGCTCTTCTGAGCCTTGCTGTTACAAGGAGATTCAGTTGTCTGAAAAAACGCGTTTATTTCGGGCTGAAAAACACGTTTTGAAAAGTGTGATGTTACTGCCCCATAACTTACATGGGGTTGACCAAACTTGCAGAAACATGTTTATTTCTGCTGAAAAACACGTTTTGACACTTTCTGTACACTGGGGTTAAGGGCTGAGTGTGTGGGCTCTTCTGAGCCTTGCTGTTACAAGGAGATTCAGTTGTCTGAAAAAACGCGTTTATTTCGGGCTGAAAAACACGTTTTGAAAAGTGTGATGTTACTGCCCCATAACTTACATGGGGTTGACCAAACTTGCAGAAACATGTTTATTTCTGCTGAAAAACACGTTTTGACACTTTCTGTACACTGGGGTTAAAGGCTGAGTGTGTGGGCTCTTCTGAGCCTTGCTGTTACAAGGAGATTCAGTTGTCTGAAAAAACGCGTTTATTTCGGGCTGAAAAACATGTTTTGAAAAGTGTGATGTTACTGCCCCATAACTTACATGGGGTTGACCAAACTTGCAGAAACATGTTTATTTCTGCTAAAAAACACGTTTTGACCCTTTCTGCACACTGGGGTTAAGGGCTGAGTGTGTGGGCACTTCTGAGCCTTGCTGTTACAAGGAGATTCAGTTGTCTGAAAAAACGCGTTTATTTCGGGCTGAAAAACACGTTTTGAAAAGTGTGATGTTACTGCCCCATAACTTACATGGGGTTGACCAAACTTGCAGAAACATGTTTATTTCTGCTGAAAAACACGTTTTGACACTTTCTGTACACTGGGGTTAAGGGCTGAGTGTGTGGGCTCTTCTGAGCCTTGCTGTTACAAGGAGATTCAGTTGTCTGAAAAAACGCGTTTATTTCGGGCTGAAAAACATGTTTTGAAAAGTGTGATGTTACTGCCCCATAACTTACATGGGGTTGACCAAACTTGCAGAAACATGTTTATTTCTGCTAAAAAACACGTTTTTACCCTTTCTGCACACTGGGGTTAAGGGCTGAGTGTGTGGGCACTTCTGAGCCTTGCTGTTACAAGTAGATTCAGTTGCCTGAAAAAACGCGTTTATTTCGGGCTGAAAAACACGTTTTGAAAAGTGTCATGTTACTGCCCCATAACTTACATGGGGTTGACCAAACTTGCAGAAACATGTTTATTTCTGCTGAAAAACACGTTTTGACACTTTCTGTACACTGGGGTTAAGGGCTGAGTGTGTGGGCTCTTGTGAGCCTTGCTGTTACAAGGAGATTCAGTTGTCTTAAAAAACGCGTTTATTTCGGGCTGAAAAACACGTTTTGAAAAGGTAATGTTACTGCCCCATAACTTACATGGGGTTGACCAAACTTGCAGAAACATGTTTATTTCTGCTGAAAAACACGTTTTGACACTTTCTGTACACTGGGGTTAAGGGCTGAGTGTGTGGGCTCTTGTGAGCCTTGCTGTTACAAGGAGATTCAGTTGTCTTAAAAAACGCGTTTATTTCGGGCTGAAAAACACGTTTTGAAAAGTGTGATGTTACTGCCCCATAACTTACATGGGGTTGACCAAACTTGCAGAAACATGTTTATTTCTGCTGAAAAACACGTTTTGACACTTTCTGTACACTGGGGTTAAGGGCTGAGTGTGTGGGCTCTTCTGAGCCTTGCTGTTACAAGGAGATTCAGTTGTCTTAAAAAACGCGTTTATTTCGGGCTGAAAAACACGTTTTGAAAAGTGTGATGTTACTGCCCCATAACTTACATGGGGTTGACCAAACTTGCAGAAACATGTTTATTTCTGCTGAAAAACACGTTTTGACACTTTCTGTACACTGGGGTTAAGGGCTGAGTGTGTGGGCTCTTCTTAGCCTTGCTGTTACAAGGAGATTCAGTTGACTGAAAAAACGCGTTTATTTCGGGCTAAAAAACACGTTTTGAAAAGTGTCATGTTACTGCCCCATAACTTACATGGGGTTGACCAAACTTGCAGAAACATGTTTATTTCTGCTGAAAAACACGTTTTGACACTTTCTGTACACTGGGGTTAAGGGCTGTGTGTGTGGGCTCTTCTTAGCCTTGCTGTTACAAGGAGATTCAGTTGTCTGAAAAAACGCGTTTATTTCGGGCTGAAAAACACGTTTTGAAAAGTGTGATGTTACTGCCCCATAACTTACATGGGGTTGACCAAACTTGCAGAAACATGTTTATTTCTGCTGAAAAACACGTTTTGACAATTTCTGTACACTGGGGTTAAGGGCTGAGTGTGTGGGCTCTTGTGAGCCTTGCTGTTACAAGGAGATTCAGTTGTCTGAAAAAACGCGTTTATTTCGGGCTGAAAAACACGTATTGAAAAGTGTGATGTTACTGCCCCATAACTTACATGGGGTTGACCAAACTTGCAGAAACATGTTTATTTCTGCTGAAAAACACGTTTTGACACTTTCTGTACACTGGGGTTAAAGGCTGAGTGTGTGGGCTCTTCTGAGCCTTGCTGTTACAAGGAGATTCAGTTGTCTGAAAAAACGCGTTTATTTCGGGCTGAAAAACACGTTTTGAAAAGTGTGATGTTACTGCCCCATAACTTACATGGGGTTGACCAAACTTGCAGAAACATGTTTATTTCTGCTGAAAAACACGTTTTGACACTTTCTGTACACTGGGGTTAAAGGCTGAGTGTGTGGGCTCTTCTGAGCCTTGCTGTTACAAGGAGATTCAGTTGTCTGAAAAAACGCGTTTATTTCGGGCTGAAAAACATGTTTTGAAAAGTGTGATGTTACTGCCCCATAACTTACATGGGGTTGACCAAACTTGCAGAAACATGTTTATTTCTGCTAAAAAACACGTTTTGACCCTTTCTGCACACTGGGGTTAAGGGCTGAGTGTGTGGGCACTTCTGAGCCTTGCTGTTACAAGGAGATTCAGTTGTCTGAAAAAACGCGTTTATTTCGGGCTGAAAAACACGTTTTGAAAAGTGTGATGTTACTGCCCCATAACTTACATGGGGTTGACCAAACTTGCAGAAACATGTTTATTTCTGCTGAAAAACACGTTTTGACACTTTCTGTACACTGGGGTTAAGGGCTGAGTGTGTGGGCTCTTCTGAGCCTTGCTGTTACAAGGAGATTCAGTTGTCTGAAAAAACGCGTTTATTTCGGGCTGAAAAACACGTTTTGAAAAGTGTGATGTTACTGCCCCATAACTTACATGGGGTTGACCAAACTTGCAGAAACATGTTTATTTCTGCTGAAAAACACGTTTTGACACTTTCTGTACACTGGGGTTAAGGGCTGAGTGTGTGGGCTCTTCTTAGCCTTGCTGTTACAAGGAGATTCAGTTGAGTGAAAAAACGCGTTTATTTCGGGCTAAAAAACACGTTTTGAAAAGTGTCATGTTACTGCCCCATAACTTACATGGGGTTGACCAAACTTGCAGAAACATGTTTATTTCTGCTGAAAAACACGTTTTGACACTTTCTGTACACTGGGGTTAAGGGCTGAGTGTGTGGGCTCTTCTGAGCCTTGCTGTTACAAGGAGATTCAGTTGTCTGAAAAAACGCGTTTATTTCGGGCTGAAAAACACGTTTTGAAAAGTGTGATGTTACTGCCCCATAACTTACATGGGGTTGACCAAACTTGCAGAAACATGTTTATTTCTGCTAAAAAACACGTTTTTACCCTTTCTGCACACTGGGGTTAAGGGCTGAGTGTGTGGGCACTTCTGAGCCTTGCTGTTACAAGTAGATTCAGTTGCCTGAAAAAACGCGTTTATTTCGGGCTGAAAAACACGTTTTGAAAAGTGTCATGTTACTGCCCCATAACTTACATGGGGTTGACCAAACTTGCAGAAACATGTTTATTTCTGCTGAAAAACACGTTTTGACACTTTCTGTACACTGGGGTTAAGGGCTGAGTGTGTGGGCTCTTGTGAGCCTTGCTGTTACAAGGAGATTCAGTTGTCTTAAAAAACGCGTTTATTTCGGGCTGAAAAACACGTTTTGAAAAGGTGATGTTACTGCCCCATAACTTACATGGGGTTGACCAAACTTGCAGAAACATGTTTATTTCTGCTGAAAAACACGTTTTGACACTTTCTGTACACTGGGGTTAAGGGCTGAGTGTGTGGGCTCTTGTGAGCCTTGCTGTTACAAGGAGATTCAGTTGTCTTAAAAAACGCGTTTATTTCGGGCTGAAAAACACGTTTTGAAAAGTGTGATGTTACTGCCCCATAACTTACATGGGGTTGACCAAACTTGCAGAAACATGTTTATTTCTGCTGAAAAACACGTTTTGACACTTTCTGTACACTGGGGTTAAGGGCTGAGTGTGTGGGCTCTTCTGAGCCTTGCTGTTACAAGGAGATTCAGTTGTCTGAAAAAACGCGTTTATTTCGGGCTGAAAAACACGTTTTGAAAAGTGTGATGTTACTGCCCCATAACTTACATGGGGTTGACCAAACTTGCAGAAACATGTTTATTTCTGCTGAAAAACACGTTTTGACACTTTCTGTACACTGGGGTTAAGGGCTGAGTGTGTGGGCTCTTCTGAGCCTTGCTGTTACAAGGAGATTCAGTTGTCTGAAAAAACGCGTTTATTTCGGGCTGAAAAACACGTTTTGAAAAGTGTGATGTTACTGCCCCATAACTTACATGGGGTTGACCAAACTTGCAGAAACATGTTTATTTCTGCTGAAAAACACGTTTTGACACTTTCTGTACACTGGGGTTAAAGGCTGAGTGTGTGGGCTCTTCTGAGCCTTGCTGTTACAAGGAGATTCAGTTGTCTGAAAAAACGCGTTTATTTCGGGCTGAAAAACATGTTTTGAAAAGTGTGATGTTACTGCCCCATAACTTACATGGGGTTGACCAAACTTGCAGAAACATGTTTATTTCTGCTAAAAAACACGTTTTGACCCTTTCTGCACACTGGGGTTAAGGGCTGAGTGTGTGGGCACTTCTGAGCCTTGCTGTTACAAGGAGATTCAGTTGTCTGAAAAAACGCGTTTATTTCGGGCTGAAAAACACGTTTTGAAAAGTGTGATGTTACTGCCCCATAACTTACATGGGGTTGACCAAACTTGCAGAAACATGTTTATTTCTGCTGAAAAACACGTTTTGACACTTTCTGTACACTGGGGTTAAGGGCTGAGTGTGTGGGCTCTTCTGAGCCTTGCTGTTACAAGGAGATTCAGTTGTCTGAAAAAACGCGTTTATTTCGGGCTGAAAAACACGTTTTGAAAAGTGTGATGTTACTGCCCCATAACTTACATGGGGTTGACCAAACTTGCAGAAACATGTTTATTTCTGCTGAAAAACACGTTTTGACACTTTCTGTACACTGGGGTTAAGGGCTGAGTGTGTGGGCTCTTCTGAGCCTTGCTGTTACAAGGAGATTCAGTTGTCTGAAAAAACGCGTTTATTTCGGGCTGAAAAACACGTTTTGAAAAGTGTGATGTTACTGCCCCATAACTTACATGGGGTTGACCAAACTTGCAGAAACATGTTTATTTCTGCTAAAAAACACGTTTTTACCCTTTCTGCACACTGGGGTTAAGGGCTGAGTGTGTGGGCACTTCTGAGCCTTGCTGTTACAAGTAGATTCAGTTGCCTGAAAAAACGCGTTTATTTCGGGCTGAAAAACACGTTTTGAAAAGTGTCATGTTACTGCCCCATAACTTACATGGGGTTGACCAAACTTGCAGAAACATGTTTATTTCTGCTGAAAAACACGTTTTGACACTTTCTGTACACTGGGGTTAAGGGCTGAGTGTGTGGGCTCTTGTGAGCCTTGCTGTTACAAGGAGATTCAGTTGTCTTAAAAAACGCGTTTATTTCGGGCTGAAAAACACGTTTTGAAAAGTGTGATGTTACTGCCCCATAACTTACATGGGGTTGACCAAACTTGCAGAAACATGTTTATTTCTGCTGAAAAACACGTTTTGACACTTTCTGTACACTGGGGTTAAGGGCTGAGTGTGTGGGCTCTTCTGAGCCTTGCTGTTACAAGGAGATTCAGTTGTCTGAAAAAACGCGTTTATTTCGGGCTGAAAAACATGTTTTGAAAAGTGTGATGTTACTGCCCCATAACTTACATGGGGTTGACCAAACTTGCAGAAACATGTTTATTTCTGCTAAAAAACACGTTTTGACCCTTTCTGCACACTGGGGTTAAGGGCTGAGTGTGTGGGCACTTCTGAGCCTTGCTGTTACAAGGAGATTCAGTTGTCTGAAAAAACGCGTTTATTTCGGGCTGAAAAACACGTTTTGAAAAGTGTGATGTTACTGCCCCATAACTTACATGGGGTTGACCAAACTTGCAGAAACATGTTTATTTCTGCTGAAAAACACGTTTTGACACTTTCTGTACACTGGGGTTAAGGGCTGAGTGTGTGGGCTCTTCTGAGCCTTGCTGTTACAAGGAGATTCAGTTGTCTGAAAAAACGCGTTTATTTCGGGCTGAAAAACACGTTTTGAAAAGTGTGATGTTACTGCCCCATAACTTACATGGGGTTGACCAAACTTGCAGAAACATGTTTATTTCTGCTGAAAAACACGTTTTGACACTTTCTGTACACTGGGGTTAAGGGCTGAGTGTGTGGGCTCTTCTTAGCCTTGCTGTTACAAGGAGATTCAGTTGACTGAAAAAACGCGTTTATTTCGGGCTAAAAAACACGTTTTGAAAAGTGTCATGTTACTGCCCCATAACTTACATGGGGTTGACCAAACTTGCAGAAACATGTTTATTTCTGCTGAAAAACACGTTTTGACACTTTCTGTACACTGGGGTTAAGGGCTGAGTGTGTGGGCTCTTCTGAGCCTTGCTGTTACAAGGAGATTCAGTTGTCTGAAAAAACGCGTTTATTTCGGGCTGAAAAACACGTTTTGAAAAGTGTGATGTTACTGCCCCATAACTTACATGGGGTTGACCAAACTTGCAGAAACATGTTTATTTCTGCTAAAAAACACGTTTTTACCCTTTCTGCACACTGGGGTTAAGGGCTGAGTGTGTGGGCACTTCTGAGCCTTGCTGTTACAAGTAGATTCAGTTGCCTGAAAAAACGCGTTTATTTCGGGCTGAAAAACACGTTTTGAAAAGTGTCATGTTACTGCCCCATAACTTACATGGGGTTGACCAAACTTGCAGAAACATGTTTATTTCTGCTGAAAAACACGTTTTGACACTTTCTGTACACTGGGGTTAAAGGCTGAGTGTGTGGGCTCTTCTGAGCCTTGCTGTTACAAGGAGATTCAGTTGTCTGAAAAAACGCGTTTATTTCGGGCTGAAAAACATGTTTTGAAAAGTGTGATGTTACTGCCCCATAACTTACATGGGGTTGACCAAACTTGCAGAAACATGTTTATTTCTGCTAAAAAACACGTTTTGACCCTTTCTGCACACTGGGGTTAAGGGCTGAGTGTGTGGGCACTTCTGAGCCTTGCTGTTACAAGGAGATTCAGTTGTCTGAAAAAACGCGTTTATTTCGGGCTGAAAAACACGTTTTGAAAAGTGTGATGTTACTGCCCCATAACTTACATGGGGTTGACCAAACTTGCAGAAACATGTTTATTTCTGCTGAAAAACACGTTTTGACACTTTCTGTACACTGGGGTTAAGGGCTGAGTGTGTGGGCTCTTCTTAGCCTTGCTGTTACAAGGAGATTCAGTTGAGTGAAAAAACGCGTTTATTTCGGGCTAAAAAACACGTTTTGAAAAGTGTCATGTTACTGCCCCATAACTTACATGGGGTTGACCAAACTTGCAGAAACATGTTTATTTCTGCTGAAAAACACGTTTTGACACTTTCTGTACACTGGGGTTAAGGGCTGAGTGTGTGGGCTCTTCTGAGCCTTGCTGTTACAAGGAGATTCAGTTGTCTGAAAAAACGCGTTTATTTCGGGCTGAAAAACACGTTTTGAAAAGTGTGATGTTACTGCCCCATAACTTACATGGGGTTGACCAAACTTGCAGAAACATGTTTATTTCTGCTAAAAAACACGTTTTTACCCTTTCTGCACACTGGGGTTAAGGGCTGAGTGTGTGGGCACTTCTGAGCCTTGCTGTTACAAGTAGATTCAGTTGCCTGAAAAAACGCGTTTATTTCGGGCTGAAAAACACGTTTTGAAAAGTGTCATGTTACTGCCCCATAACTTACATGGGGTTGACCAAACTTGCAGAAACATGTTTATTTCTGCTGAAAAACACGTTTTGACACTTTCTGTACACTGGGGTTAAGGGCTGAGTGTGTGGGCTCTTGTGAGCCTTGCTGTTACAAGGAGATTCAGTTGTCTTAAAAAACGCGTTTATTTCGGGCTGAAAAACACGTTTTGAAAAGGTGATGTTACTGCCCCATAACTTACATGGGGTTGACCAAACTTGCAGAAACATGTTTATTTCTGCTGAAAAACACGTTTTGACACTTTCTGTACACTGGGGTTAAGGGCTGAGTGTGTGGGCTCTTGTGAGCCTTGCTGTTACAAGGAGATTCAGTTGTCTTAAAAAACGCGTTTATTTCGGGCTGAAAAACACGTTTTGAAAAGTGTGATGTTACTGCCCCATAACTTACATGGGGTTGACCAAACTTGCAGAAACATGTTTATTTCTGCTGAAAAACACGTTTTGACACTTTCTGTACACTGGGGTTAAGGGCTGAGTGTGTGGGCTCTTCTGAGCCTTGCTGTTACAAGGAGATTCAGTTGTCTGAAAAAACGCGTTTATTTCGGGCTGAAAAACACGTTTTGAAAAGTGTGATGTTACTGCCCCATAACTTACATGGGGTTGACCAAACTTGCAGAAACATGTTTATTTCTGCTGAAAAACACGTTTTGACACTTTCTGTACACTGGGGTTAAGGGCTGAGTGTGTGGGCTCTTCTGAGCCTTGCTGTTACAAGGAGATTCAGTTGTCTGAAAAAACGCGTTTATTTCGGGCTGAAAAACACGTTTTGAAAAGTGTGATGTTACTGCCCCATAACTTACATGGGGTTGACCAAACTTGCAGAAACATGTTTATTTCTGCTGAAAAACACGTTTTGACACTTTCTGTACACTGGGGTTAAGGGCTGAGTGTGTGGGCTCTTCTTAGCCTTGCTGTTACAAGGAGATTCAGTTGTCTGAAAAAACGCGTTTATTTCGGGCTGAAAAACACGTTTTGAAAAGTGTGATGTTTCTGGCCCATAACTTACATGGGGTTGACCAAACTTGCAGAAACATGTTTATTTCTGCTGAAAAACACGTTTTGACACTTTCTGTACACTGGGGTTAAGGGCTGAGTGTGTGGGCTCTTCTGAGCCTTGCTGTTACAAGGAGATTCAGTTGTCTGAAAAAACGCGTTTATTTCGGGCTGAAAAACACGTTTTGAAAAGTGTGATGTTACTGCCCCATAACTTACATGGGGTTGACCAAACTTGCAGAAAC
Source organism: Lepisosteus oculatus (assembly GCF_040954835.1). Lineage (NCBI taxonomy): Eukaryota > Metazoa > Chordata > Actinopteri > Semionotiformes > Lepisosteidae > Lepisosteus > Lepisosteus oculatus. The sequence goes on from NW_027167710.1 coordinate 84,355, forward strand.
ATGTTTATTTCTGCTAAAAAACACGTTTTTACCCTTTCTGCACACTGGGGTTAAGGGCTGAGTGTGTGGGCACTTCTGAGCCTTGCTGTTACAAGTAGATTCAGTTGCCTGAAAAAACGCGTTTATTTCGGGCTGAAAAACACGTTTTGAAAAGTGTCATGTTACTGCCCCATAACTTACATGGGGTTGACCAAACTTGCAGAAACATGTTTATTTCTGCTGAAAAACACGTTTTGACACTTTCTGTACACTGGGGTTAAGGGCTGAGTGTGTGGGCTCTTGTGAGCCTTGCTGTTACAAGGAGATTCAGTTGTCTTAAAAAACGCGTTTATTTCGGGCTGAAAAACACGTTTTGAAAAGGTGATGTTACTGCCCCATAACTTACATGGGGTTGACCAAACTTGCAGAAACATGTTTATTTCTGCTGAAAAACACGTTTTGACACTTTCTGTACACTGGGGTTAAGGGCTGAGTGTGTGGGCTCTTGTGAGCCTTGCTGTTACAAGGAGATTCAGTTGTCTTAAAAAACGCGTTTATTTCGGGCTGAAAAACACGTTTTGAAAAGTGTGATGTTACTGCCCCATAACTTACATGGGGTTGACCAAACTTGCAGAAACATGTTTATTTCTGCTGAAAAACACGTTTTGACACTTTCTGTACACTGGGGTTAAGGGCTGAGTGTGTGGGCTCTTCTGAGCCTTGCTGTTACAAGGAGATTCAGTTGTCTGAAAAAACGCGTTTATTTCGGGCTGAAAAACATGTTTTGAAAAGTGTGATGTTACTGCCCCATAACTTACATGGGGTTGACCAAACTTGCAGAAACATGTTTATTTCTGCTAAAAAACACGTTTTGACCCTTTCTGCACACTGGGGTTAAGGGCTGAGTGTGTGGGCACTTCTGAGCCTTGCTGTTACAAGGAGATTCAGTTGTCTGAAAAAACGCGTTTATTTCGGGCTGAAAAACACGTTTTGAAAAGTGTGATGTTACTGCCCCATAACTTACATGGGGTTGACCAAACTTGCAGAAACATGTTTATTTCTGCTGAAAAACACGTTTTGACACTTTCTGTACACTGGGGTTAAGGGCTGAGTGTGTGGGCTCTTCTGAGCCTTGCTGTTACAAGGAGATTCAGTTGTCTGAAAAAACGCGTTTATTTCGGGCTGAAAAACACGTTTTGAAAAGTGTGATGTTACTGCCCCATAACTTACATGGGGTTGACCAAACTTGCAGAAACATGTTTATTTCTGCTGAAAAACACGTTTTGACACTTTCTGTACACTGGGGTTAAGGGCTGAGTGTGTGGGCTCTTCTTAGCCTTGCTGTTACAAGGAGATTCAGTTGACTGAAAAAACGCGTTTATTTCGGGCTAAAAAACACGTTTTGAAAAGTGTCATGTTACTGCCCCATAACTTACATGGGGTTGACCAAACTTGCAGAAACATGTTTATTTCTGCTGAAAAACACGTTTTGACACTTTCTGTACACTGGGGTTAAGGGCTGAGTGTGTGGGCTCTTCTGAGCCTTGCTGTTACAAGGAGATTCAGTTGTCTGAAAAAACGCGTTTATTTCGGGCTGAAAAACACGTTTTGAAAAGTGTGATGTTACTGCCCCATAACTTACATGGGGTTGACCAAACTTGCAGAAACATGTTTATTTCTGCTAAAAAACACGTTTTTACCCTTTCTGCACACTGGGGTTAAGGGCTGAGTGTGTGGGCACTTCTGAGCCTTGCTGTTACAAGTAGATTCAGTTGCCTGAAAAAACGCGTTTATTTCGGGCTGAAAAACACGTTTTGAAAAGTGTCATGTTACTGCCCCATAACTTACATGGGGTTGACCAAACTTGCAGAAACATGTTTATTTCTGCTGAAAAACACGTTTTGACACTTTCTGTACACTGGGGTTAAGGGCTGAGTGTGTGGGCTCTTGTGAGCCTTGCTGTTACAAGGAGATTCAGTTGTCTTAAAAAACGCGTTTATTTCGGGCTGAAAAACACGTTTTGAAAAGGTGATGTTACTGCCCCATAACTTACATGGGGTTGACCAAACTTGCAGAAACATGTTTATATCTGCTGAAAAACACGTTTTGACACTTTCTGTACACTGGGGTTAAGGGCTGAGTGTGTGGGCTCTTCTGAGCCTTGCTGTTACAAGGAGATTCAGTTGTCTGAAAAAACGCGTTTATTTCGGGCTGAAAAACACGTTTTGAAAAGTGTGATGTTACTGCCCCATAACTTACATGGGGTTGACCAAACTTGCAGAAACATGTTTATTTCTGCTGAAAAACACGTTTTGACACTTTCTGTACACTGGGGTTAAGGGCTGAGTGTGTGGGCTCTTCTTAGCCTTGCTGTTACAAGGAGATTCAGTTGTCTGAAAAAACGCGTTTATTTCGGGCTGAAAAACACGTTTTGAAAAGTGTGATTTTTCTGGCCCATAACTTACATGGGGTTGACCAAACTTGCAGAAACATGTTTATTTCTGCTGAAAAACACGTTTTGACACTTTCTGTACACTGGGGTTAAGGGCTGAGTGTGTGGGCTCTTCTGAGCCTTGCTGTTACAAGGAGATTCAGTTGTCTGAAAAAACGCGTTTATTTCGGGCTGAAAAACACGTTTTGAAAAGTGTGATGTTACTGCCCCATAACTTACATGGGGTTGACCAAACTTGCAGAAACATGTTTATTTCTGCTGAAAAACACGTTTTGACACTTTCTGTACACTGGGGTTAAAGGCTGAGTGTGTGGGCTCTTCTGAGCCTTGCTGTTACAAGGAGATTCAGTTGTCTGAAAAAACGCGTTTATTTCGGGCTGAAAAACACGTTTTGAAAAGTGTGATGTTACTGCCCCATAACTTACATGGGGTTGACCAAACTTGCAGAAACATGTTTATTTCTGCTGAAAAACACGTTTTGACACTTTCTGTACACTGGGGTTAAAGGCTGAGTGTGTGGGCTCTTCTGAGCCTTGCTGTTACAAGGAGATTCAGTTGTCTGAAAAAACGCGTTTATTTCGGGCTGAAAAACATGTTTTGAAAAGTGTGATGTTACTGCCCCATAACTTACATGGGGTTGACCAAACTTGCAGAAACATGTTTATTTCTGCTGAAAAACACGTTTTGACACTTTCTGTACACTGGGGTTAAGGGCTGAGTGTGTGGGCTCTTCTGAGCCTTGCTGTTACAAGGAGATTCAGTTGTCTGAAAAAACGCGTTTATTTCGGGCTGAAAAACACGTTTTGAAAAGTGTGATGTTACTGCCCCATAACTTACATGGGGTTGACCAAACTTGCAGAAACATGTTTATTTCTGCTGAAAAACACGTTTTGACACTTTCTGTACACTGGGGTTAAGGGCTGAGTGTGTGGGCTCTTCTTAGCCTTGCTGTTACAAGGAGATTCAGTTGTCTGAAAAAACGCGTTTATTTCGGGCTGAAAAACACGTTTTGAAAAGTGTGATTTTTCTGGCCCATAACTTACATGGGGTTGACCAAACTTGCAGAAACATGTTTATTTCTGCTGAAAAACACGTTTTGACACTTTCTGTACACTGGGGTTAAGGGCTGAGTGTGTGGGCTCTTCTGAGCCTTGCTGTTACAAGGAGATTCAGTTGTCTGAAAAAACGCGTTTATTTCGGGCTGAAAAACACGTTTTGAAAAGTGTGATGTTACTGCCCCATAACTTACATGGGGTTGACCAAACTTGCAGAAACATGTTTATTTCTGCTGAAAAACACGTTTTGACACTTTCTGTACACTGGGGTTAAAGGCTGAGTGTGTGGGCTCTTCTGAGCCTTGCTGTTACAAGGAGATTCAGTTGTCTGAAAAAACGCGTTTATTTCGGGCTGAAAAACACGTTTTGAAAAGTGTGATGTTACTGCCCCATAACTTACATGGGGTTGACCAAACTTGCAGAAACATGTTTATTTCTGCTGAAAAACACGTTTTGACACTTTCTGTACACTGGGGTTAAAGGCTGAGTGTGTGGGCTCTTCTGAGCCTTGCTGTTACAAGGAGATTCAGTTGTCTGAAAAAACGCGTTTATTTCGGGCTGAAAAACATGTTTTGAAAAGTGTGATGTTACTGCCCCATAACTTACATGGGGTTGACCAAACTTGCAGAAACATGTTTATTTCTGCTAAAAAACACGTTTTGACCCTTTCTGCACACTGGGGTTAAGGGCTGAGTGTGTGGGCACTTCTGAGCCTTGCTGTTACAAGGAGATTCAGTTGTCTGAAAAAACGTGTTTATTTCGGGCTGAAAAACACGTTTTGAAAAGTGTGATGTTACTGCCCCATAACTTACATGGGGTTGACCAAACTTGCAGAAACATGTTTATTTCTGCTGAAAAACACGTTTTGACACTTTCTGTACACTGGGGTTAAGGGCTGAGTGTGTGGGCTCTTCTGAGCCTTGCTGTTACAAGGAGATTCAGTTGTCTGAAAAAACGCGTTTATTTCGGGCTGAAAAACACGTTTTGAAAAGTGTGATGTTACTGCCCCATAACTTACATGGGGTTGACCAAACTTGCAGAAACATGTTTATTTCTGCTGAAAAACACGTTTTGACACTTTCTGTACACTGGGGTTAAGGGCTGAGTGTGTGGGCTCTTCTGAGCCTTGCTGTTACAAGGAGATTCAGTTGTCTGAAAAAACGCGTTTATTTCGGGCTGAAAAACACGTTTTGAAAAGTGTGATGTTACTGCCCCATAACTTACATGGGGTTGACCAAACTTGCAGAAACATGTTTATTTCTGCTGAAAAACACGTTTTGACACTTTCTGTACACTGGGGTTAAGGGCTGAGTGTGTGGGCTCTTCTGAGCCTTGCTGTTACAAGGAGATTCAGTTGTCTGAAAAAACGCGTTTATTTCGGGCTGAAAAACACGTTTTGAAAAGTGTGATGTTACTGCCCCATAACTTACATGGGGTTGACCAAACTTGCAGAAACATGTTTATTTCTGCTGAAAAACACGTTTTGACACTTTCTGTACACTGGGGTTAAGGGCTGAGTGTGTGGGCTCTTCTTAGCCTTGCTGTTACAAGGAGATTCAGTTGTCTGAAAAAACGCGTTTATTTCGGGCTGAAAAACACGTTTTGAAAAGTGTGATGTTTCTGGCCCATAACTTACATGGGGTTGACCAAACTTGCAGAAACATGTTTATTTCTGCTGAAAAACACGTTTTGACACTTTCTGTACACTGGGGTTAAGGGCTGAGTGTGTGGGCTCTTCTGAGCCTTGCTGTTACAAGGAGATTCAGTTGTCTGAAAAAACGCGTTTATTTCGGGCTGAAAAACACGTTTTGAAAAGTGTGATGTTACTGCCCCATAACTTACATGGGGTTGACCAAACTTGCAGAAACATGTTTATTTCTGCTGAAAAACACGTTTTGACACTTTCTGTACACTGGGGTTAAGGGCTGAGTGTGTGGGCTCTTCTTAGCCTTGCTGTTACAAGGAGATTCAGTTGTCTGAAAAAACGCGTTTATTTCGGGCTGAAAAACACGTTTTGAAAAGTGTGATGTTTCTGGCCCATAACTTACATGGGGTTGACCAAACTTGCAGAAACATGTTTATTTCTGCTGAAAAACACGTTTTGACACTTTCTGTACACTGGGGTTAAGGGCTGAGTGTGTGGGCTCTTCTGAGCCTTGCTGTTACAAGGAGATTCAGTTGTCTGAAAAAACGCGTTTATTTCGGGCTGAAAAACACGTTTTGAAAAGTGTGATGTTACTGCCCCATAACTTACATGGGGTTGACCAAACTTGCAGAAACATGTTTATTTCTGCTAAAAAACACGTTTTTACCCTTTCTGCACACTGGGGTTAAGGGCTGAGTGTGTGGGCACTTCTGAGCCTTGCTGTTACAAGTAGATTCAGTTGCCTGAAAAAACGCGTTTATTTCGGGCTGAAAAACACGTTTTGAAAAGTGTCATGTTACTGCCCCATAACTTACATGGGGTTGACCAAACTTGCAGAAACATGTTTATTTCTGCTGAAAAACACGTTTTGACACTTTCTGTACACTGGGGTTAAGGGCTGAGTGTGTGGGCTCTTGTGAGCCTTGCTGTTACAAGGAGATTCAGTTGTCTTAAAAAACGCGTTTATTTCGGGCTGAAAAACACGTTTTGAAAAGTGTGATGTTACTGCCCCATAACTTACATGGGGTTGACCAAACTTGCAGAAACATGTTTATTTCTGCTGAAAAACACGTTTTGACACTTTCTGTACACTGGGGTTAAGGGCTGAGTGTGTGGGCTCTTCTGAGCCTTGCTGTTACAAGGAGATTCAGTTGTCTGAAAAAACGCGTTTATTTCGGGCTGAAAAACATGTTTTGAAAAGTGTGATGTTACTGCCCCATAACTTACATGGGGTTGACCAAACTTGCAGAAACATGTTTATTTCTGCTAAAAAACACGTTTTGACCCTTTCTGCACACTGGGGTTAAGGGCTGAGTGTGTGGGCACTTCTGAGCCTTGCTGTTACAAGGAGATTCAGTTGTCTGAAAAAATGCGTTTATTTCGGGCTGAAAAACACGTTTTGAAAAGTGTGATGTTACTGCCCCATAACTTACATGGGGTTGACCAAACTTGCAGAAACATGTTTATTTCTGCTGAAAAACACGTTTTGACACTTTCTGTACACTGGGGTTAAGGGCTGAGTGTGTGGGCTCTTCTGAGCCTTGCTGTTACAAGGAGATTCAGTTGTCTGAAAAAACGCGTTTATTTCGGGCTGAAAAACACGTTTTGAAAAGTGTGATGTTACTGCCCCATAACTTACATGGGGTTGACCAAACTTGCAGAAACATGTTTATTTCTGCTGAAAAACACGTTTTGACACTTTCTGTACACTGGGGTTAAGGGCTGAGTGTGTGGGCTCTTCTTAGCCTTGCTGTTACAAGGAGATTCAGTTGACTGAAAAAACGCGTTTATTTCGGGCTAAAAAACACGTTTTGAAAAGTGTCATGTTACTGCCCCATAACTTACATGGGGTTGACCAAACTTGCAGAAACATGTTTATTTCTGCTGAAAAACACGTTTTGACACTTTCTGTACACTGGGGTTAAGGGCTGAGTGTGTGGGCTCTTCTGAGCCTTGCTGTTACAAGGAGATTCAGTTGTCTGAAAAAACGCGTTTATTTCGGGCTGAAAAACACGTTTTGAAAAGTGTGATGTTACTGCCCCATAACTTACATGGGGTTGACCAAACTTGCAGAAACATGTTTATTTCTGCTAAAAAACACGTTTTTACCCTTTCTGCACACTGGGGTTAAGGGCTGAGTGTGTGGGCACTTCTGAGCCTTGCTGTTACAAGTAGATTCAGTTGCCTGAAAAAACGCGTTTATTTCGGGCTGAAAAACACGTTTTGAAAAGTGTCATGTTACTGCCCCATAACTTACATGGGGTTGACCAAACTTGCAGAAACATGTTTATTTCTGCTGAAAAACACGTTTTGACACTTTCTGTACACTGGGGTTAAGGGCTGAGTGTGTGGGCTCTTGTGAGCCTTGCTGTTACAAGGAGATTCAGTTGTCTTAAAAAACGCGTTTATTTCGGGCTGAAAAACACGTTTTGAAAAGTGTGATGTTACTGCCCCATAACTTACATGGGGTTGACCAAACTTGCAGAAACATGTTTATTTCTGCTGAAAAACACGTTTTGACACTTTCTGTACACTGGGGTTAAGGGCTGAGTGTGTGGGCTCTTCTGAGCCTTGCTGTTACAAGGAGATTCAGTTGTCTGAAAAAACGCGTTTATTTCGGGCTGAAAAACACGTTTTGAAAAGTGTGATGTTACTGCCCCATAACTTACATGGGGTTGACCAAACTTGCAGAAACATGTTTATTTCTGCTGAAAAACACGTTTTGACACTTTCTGTACACTGGGGTTAAGGGCTGAGTGTGTGGGCTCTTCTGAGCCTTGCTGTTACAAGGAGATTCAGTTGTCTGAAAAAACGCGTTTATTTCGGGCTGAAAAACACGTTTTGAAAAGTGTGATGTTACTGCCCCATAACTTACATGGGGTTGACCAAACTTGCAGAAACATGTTTATTTCTGCTGAAAAACACGTTTTGACACTTTCTGTACACTGGGGTTAAGGGCTGAGTGTGTGGGCTCTTCTTAGCCTTGCTGTTACAAGGAGATTCAGTTGTCTGAAAAAACGCGTTTATTTCGGGCTGAAAAACACGTTTTGAAAAGTGTGATGTTTCTGGCCCATAACTTACATGGGGTTGACCAAACTTGCAGAAACATGTTTATTTCTGCTGAAAAACACGTTTTGACACTTTCTGTACACTGGGGTTAAGGGCTGAGTGTGTGGGCTCTTCTGAGCCTTGCTGTTACAAGGAGATTCAGTTGTCTGAAAAAACGCGTTTATTTCGGGTGAAAAACACGTTTTGAAAAGTGTGATGTTACTGCCCCATAACTTACATGGGGTTGACCAAACTTGCAGAAACATGTTTATTTCTGCTAAAAAACACGTTTTTACCCTTTCTGCACACTGGGGTTAAGGGCTGAGTGTGTGGGCACTTCTGAGCCTTGCTGTTACAAGTAGATTCAGTTGCCTGAAAAAACGCGTTTATTTCGGGCTGAAAAACACGTTTTGAAAAGTGTCATGTTACTGCCCCATAACTTACATGGGGTTGACCAAACTTGCAGAAACATGTTTATTTCTGCTGAAAAACACGTTTTGACACTTTCTGTACACTGGGGTTAAGGGCTGAGTGTGTGGGCTCTTGTGAGCCTTGCTGTTACAAGGAGATTCAGTTGTCTTAAAAAACGCGTTTATTTCGGGCTGAAAAACACGTTTTGAAAAGGTGATGTTACTGCCCCATAACTTACATGGGGTTGACCAAACTTGCAGAAACATGTTTATTTCTGCTGAAAAACACGTTTTGACACTTTCTGTACACTGGGGTTAAGGGCTGAGTGTGTGGGCTCTTGTGAGCCTTGCTGTTACAAGGAGATTCAGTTGTCTTAAAAAACGCGTTTATTTCGGGCTGAAAAACACGTTTTGAAAAGGTGATGTTACTGCCCCATAACTTACATGGGGTTGACCAAACTTGCAGAAACATGTTTATTTCTGCTGAAAAACACGTTTTGACACTTTCTGTACACTGGGGTTAAGGGCTGAGTGTGTGGGCTCTTGTGAGCCTTGCTGTTACAAGGAGATTCAGTTGTCTTAAAAAACGCGTTTATTTCGGGCTGAAAAACACGTTTTGAAAAGTGTGATGTTACTGCCCCATAACTTACATGGGGTTGACCAAACTTGCAGAAACATGTTTATTTCTGCTGAAAAACACGTTTTGACACTTTCTGTACACTGGGGTTAAGGGCTGAGTGTGTGGGCTCTTCTGAGCCTTGCTGTTACAAGGAGATTCAGTTGTCTGAAAAAACGCGTTTATTTCGGGCTGAAAAACACGTTTTGAAAAGTGTGATGTTACTGCCCCATAACTTACATGGGGTTGACCAAACTTGCAGAAACATGTTTATTTCTGCTGAAAAACACGTTTTGAAACTTTCTGTACACTGGGGTTAAGGGCTGAGTGTGTGGGCTCTTCTTAGCCTTGCTGTTACAAGGAGATTCAGTTGACTGAAAAAACGCGTTTATTTCGGGCTAAAAAACACGTTTTGAAAAGTGTCATGTTACTGCCCCATAACTTACATGGGGTTGACCAAACTTGCAGAAACATGTTTATTTCTGCTGAAAAACACGTTTTGACACTTTCTGTACACTGGGGTTAAGGGCTGTGTGTGTGGGCTCTTCTTAGCCTTGCTGTTACAAGGAGATTCAGTTGTCTGAAAAAACGCGTTTATTTCGGGCTGAAAAACACGTTTTGAAAAGTGTGATGTTACTGCCCCATAACTTACATGGGGTTGACCAAACTTGCAGAAACATGTTTATTTCTGCTGAAAAACACGTTTTGACAATTTCTGTACACTGGGGTTAAGGGCTGAGTGTGTGGGCTCTTGTGAGCCTTGCTGTTACAAGGAGATTCAGTTGTCTGAAAAAACGCGTTTATTTCGGGCTGAAAAACACGTTTTGAAAAGTGTGATGTTACTGCCCCATAACTTACATGGGGTTGACCAAACTTGCAGAAACATGTTTATTTCTGCTGAAAAACACGTTTTGACACTTTCTGTACACTGGGGTTAAAGGCTGAGTGTGTGGGCTCTTCTGAGCCTTGCTGTTACAAGGAGATTCAGTTGTCTGAAAAAACGCGTTTATTTCGGGCTGAAAAACACGTTTTGAAAAGTGTGATGTTACTGCCCCATAACTTACATGGGGTTGACCAAACTTGCAGAAACATGTTTATTTCTGCTGAAAAACACGTTTTGACACTTTCTGTACACTGGGGTTAAAGGCTGAGTGTGTGGGCTCTTCTGAGCCTTGCTGTTACAAGGAGATTCAGTTGTCTGAAAAAACGCGTTTATTTCGGGCTGAAAAACATGTTTTGAAAAGTGTGATGTTACTGCCCCATAACTTACATGGGGTTGACCAAACTTGCAGAAACATGTTTATTTCTGCTAAAAAACACGTTTTGACCCTTTCTGCACACTGGGGTTAAGGGCTGAGTGTGTGGGCACTTCTGAGCCTTGCTGTTACAAGGAGATTCAGTTGTCTGAAAAAACGCGTTTATTTCGGGCTGAAAAACACGTTTTGAAAAGTGTGATGTTACTGCCCCATAACTTACATGGGGTTGACCAAACTTGCAGAAACATGTTTATTTCTGCTGAAAAACACGTTTTGACACTTTCTGTACACTGGGGTTAAGGGCTGAGTGTGTGGGCTCTTGTGAGCCTTGCTGTTACAAGGAGATTCAGTTGTGTTAAAAAACGCGTTTATTTCGGGCTGAAAAACACGTTTTGAAAAGTGTGATGTTACTGCCCCATAACTTACATGGGGTTGACCAAACTTGCAGAAACATGTTTATTTCTGCTGAAAAACACGTTTTGACACTTTCTGTACACTGGGGTTAAGGGCTGAGTGTGTGGGCTCTTCTGAGCCTTGCTGTTACAAGGAGATTCAGTTGTCTTAAAAAACGCGTTTATTTCGGGCTGAAAAACACGTTTTGAAAAGTGTGATGTTACTGCCCCATAACTTACATGGGGTTGACCAAACTTGCAGAAACATGTTTATTTCTGCTGAAAAACACGTTTTGACACTTTCTGTACACTGGGGTTAAGGGCTGAGTGTGTGGGCTCTTCTGAGCCTTGCTGTTACAAGGAGATTCAGTTGTCTGAAAAAACGCGTTTATTTCGGGCTGAAAAACACGTTTTGAAAAGTGTGATGTTTCTGGCCCATAACTTACATGGGGTTGACCAAACTTGCAGAAACATGTTTATTTCTGCTGAAAAACACGTTTTGACACTTTCTGTACACTGGGGTTAAGGGCTGAGTGTGTGGGCTCTTCTGAGCCTTGCTGTTACAAGGAGATTCAGTTGTCTGAAAAAACGCGTTTATTTCGGGGTGAAAAACACGTTTTGAAAAGTGTGATGTTACTGCCCCATAACTTACATGGGGTTGACCAAACTTGCAGAAACATGTTTATTTCTGCTAAAAAACACGTTTTTACCCTTTCTGCACACTGGGGTTAAGGGCTGAGTGTGTGGGCACTTCTGAGCCTTGCTGTTACAAGTAGATTCAGTTGCCTGAAAAAACGCGTTTATTTCGGGCTGAAAAACACGTTTTGAAAAGTGTCATGTTACTGCCCCATAACTTACATGGGGTTGACCAAACTTGCAGAAACATGTTTATTTCTGCTGAAAAACACGTTTTGACACTTTCTGTACACTGGGGTTAAGGGCTGAGTGTGTGGGCTCTTGTGAGCCTTGCTGTTACAAGGAGATTCAGTTGTCTTAAAAAACGCGTTTATTTCGGGCTGAAAAACACGTTTTGAAAAGGTAATGTTACTGCCCCATAACTTACATGGGGTTGACCAAACTTGCAGAAACATGTTTATTTCTGCTGAAAAACACGTTTTGACACTTTCTGTACACTGGGGTTAAGGGCTGAGTGTGTGGGCTCTTGTGAGCCTTGCTGTTACAAGGAGATTCAGTTGTCTTAAAAAACGCGTTTATTTCGGGCTGAAAAACACGTTTTGAAAAGTGTGATGTTACTGCCCCATAACTTACATAGGGTTGACCAAACTTGCAGAAACATGTTTATTTCTGCTGAAAAACACGTTTTGACACTTTCTGTACACTGGGGTTAAGGGCTGAGTGTGTGGGCTCTTCTGAGCCTTGCTGTTACAAGGAGATTCAGTTGTCTGAAAAAACGCGTTTATTTCGGGCTGAAAAACACGTTTTGAAAAGTGTGATGTTACTGCCCCATAACTTACATGGGGTTGACCAAACTTGCAGAAACATGTTTATTTCTGCTGAAAAACACGTTTTGACACTTTCTGTACACTGGGGTTAAGGGCTGAGTGTGTGGGCTCTTCTTAGCCTTGCTGTTACAAGGAGATTCAGTTGACTGAAAAAACGCGTTTATTTCGGGCTAAAAAACACGTTTTGAAAAGTGTCATGTTACTGCCCCATAACTTACATGGGGTTGACCAAACTTGCAGAAACATGTTTATTTCTGCTGAAAAACACGTTTTGACACTTTCTGTACACTGGGGTTAAGGGCTGTGTGTGTGGGCTCTTCTTAGCCTTGCTGTTACAAGGAGATTCAGTTGTCTGAAAAAACGCGTTTATTTCGGGCTGAAAAACACGTTTTGAAAAGTGTGATGTTACTGCCCCATAACTTACATGGGGTTGACCAAACTTGCAGAAACATGTTTATTTCTGCTGAAAAACACGTTTTGCAAATTCTGTACACTGGGGTTAAGGGCTGAGTGTGTGGGCTCTTGTGAGCCTTGCTGTTACAAGGAGATTCAGTTGTCTGAAAAAACGCGTTTATTTCGGGCTGAAAAACACGTTTTGAAAAGTGTGATGTTACTGCCCCATAACTTACATGGGGTTGACCAAACTTGCAGAAACATGTTTATTTCTGCTGAAAAACACGTTTTGACACTTTCTGTACACTGGGGTTAAAGGCTGAGTGTGTGGGCTCTTCTGAGCCTTGCTGTTACAAGGAGATTCAGTTGTCTGAAAAAACGCGTTTATTTCGGGCTGAAAAACACGTTTTGAAAAGTGTGATGTTACTGCCCCATAACTTACATGGGGTTGACCAAACTTGCAGAAACATGTTTATTTCTGCTGAAAAACACGTTTTGACACTTTCTGTACACTGGGGTTAAAGGCTGAGTGTGTGGGCTCTTCTGAGCCTTGCTGTTACAAGGAGATTCAGTTGTCTGAAAAAACGCGTTTATTTCGGGCTGAAAAACATGTTTTGAAAAGTGTGATGTTACTGCCCCATAACTTACATGGGGTTGACCAAACTTGCAGAAACATGTTTATTTCTGCTAAAAAACACGTTTTGACCCTTTCTGCACACTGGGGTTAAGGGCTGAGTGTGTGGGCACTTCTGAGCCTTGCTGTTACAAGGAGATTCAGTTGTCTGAAAAAACGCGTTTATTTCGGGCTGAAAAACACGTTTTGAAAAGTGTGATGTTACTGCCCCATAACTTACATGGGGTTGACCAAACTTGCAGAAACATGTTTATTTCTGCTGAAAAACACGTTTTGACACTTTCTGTACACTGGGGTTAAGGGCTGAGTGTGTGGGCTCTTCTTAGCCTTGCTGTTACAAGGAGATTCAGTTGACTGAAAAAACGCTTTTATTTCGGGCTAAAAAACACGTTTTGAAAAGTGTCATGTTACTGCCCCATAACTTACATGGGGTTGACCAAACTTGCAGAAACATGTTTATTTCTGCTGAAAAACACGTTTTGACACTTTCTGTACACTGGGGTTAAGGGCTGTGTGTGTGGGCTCTTCTTAGCCTTGCTGTTACAAGGAGATTCAGTTGTCTGAAAAAACGCGTTTATTTCGGGCTGAAAAACACGTTTTGAAAAGTGTGATGTTACTGCCCCATAACTTACATGGGGTTGACCAAACTTGCAGAAACATGTTTATTTCTGCTGAAAAACACGTTTTGCAAATTCTGTACACTGGGGTTAAGGGCTGAGTGTGTGGGCTCTTGTGAGCCTTGCTGTTACAAGGAGATTCAGTTGTCTGAAAAAACGCGTTTATTTCGGGCTGAAAAACACGTTTTGAAAAGTGTGATGTTACTGCCCCATAACTTACATGGGGTTGACCAAACTTGCAGAAACATGTTTATTTCTGCTGAAAAACACGTTTTGACACTTTCTGTACACTGGGGTTAAAGGCTGAGTGTGTGGGCTCTTCTGAGCCTTGCTGTTACAAGGAGATTCAGTTGTCTGAAAAAACGCGTTTATTTCGGGCTGAAAAACACGTTTTGAAAAGTGTGATGTTACTGCCCCATAACTTACATGGGGTTGACCAAACTTGCAGAAACATGTTTATTTCTGCTGAAAAACACGTTTTGACACTTTCTGTACACTGGGGTTAAAGGCTGAGTGTGTGGGCTCTTCTGAGCCTTGCTGTTACAAGGAGATTCAGTTGTCTGAAAAAACGCGTTTATTTCGGGCTGAAAAACATGTTTTGAAAAGTGTGATGTTACTGCCCCATAACTTACATGGGGTTGACCAAACTTGCAGAAACATGTTTATTTCTGCTAAAAAACACGTTTTGACCCTTTCTGCACACTGGGGTTAAGGGCTGAGTGTGTGGGCACTTCTGAGCCTTGCTGTTACAAGGAGATTCAGTTGTCTGAAAAAACGCGTTTATTTCGGGCTGAAAAACACGTTTTGAAAAGTGTGATGTTACTGCCCCATAACTTACATGGGGTTGACCAAACTTGCAGAAACATGTTTATTTCTGCTGAAAAACACGTTTTGACACTTTCTGTACACTGGGGTTAAGGGCTGAGTGTGTGGGCTCTTCTGAGCCTTGCTGTTACAAGGAGATTCAGTTGTCTGAAAAAACGCGTTTATTTCGGGCTGAAAAACACGTTTTGAAAAGTGTGATGTTACTGCCCCATAACTTACATGGGGTTGACCAAACTTGCAGAAACATGTTTATTTCTGCTGAAAAACACGTTTTGACACTTTCTGTACACTGGGGTTAAGGGCTGAGTGTGTGGGCTCTTCTTAGCCTTGCTGTTACAAGGAGATTCAGTTGACTGAAAAAACGCGTTTATTTCGGGCTAAAAAACACGTTTTGAAAAGTGTCATGTTACTGCCCCATAACTTACATGGGGTTGACCAAACTTGCAGAAACATGTTTATTTCTGCTGAAAAACACGTTTTGACACTTTCTGTACACTGGGGTTAAGGGCTGAGTGTGTGGGCTCTTCTGAGCCTTGCTGTTACAAGGAGATTCAGTTGTCTGAAAAAACGCGTTTATTTCGGGCTGAAAAACATGTTTTGAAAAGTGTGATGTTACTGCCCCATAACTTACATGGGGTTGACCAAACTTGCAGAAACATGTTTATTTCTGCTAAAAAACACGTTTTGACCCTTTCTGCACACTGGGGTTAAGGGCTGAGTGTGTGGGCACTTCTGAGCCTTGCTGTTACAAGGAGATTCAGTTGTCTGAAAAAACGCGTTTATTTCGGGCTGAAAAACACGTTTTGAAAAGTGTGATGTTACTGCCCCATAACTTACATGGGGTTGACCAAACTTGCAGAAACATGTTTATTTCTGCTGAAAAACACGTTTTGACACTTTCTGTACACTGGGGTTAAGGGCTGAGTGTGTGGGCTCTTCTGAGCCTTGCTGTTACAAGGAGATTCAGTTGTCTGAAAAAACGCGTTTATTTCGGGCTGAAAAACACGTTTTGAAAAGTGTGATGTTACTGCCCCATAACTTACATGGGGTTGACCAAACTTGCAGAAACATGTTTATTTCTGCTGAAAAACACGTTTTGACACTTTCTGTACACTGGGGTTAAGGGCTGAGTGTGTGGGCTCTTCTTAGCCTTGCTGTTACAAGGAGATTCAGTTGACTGAAAAAACGCGTTTATTTCGGGCTAAAAAACACGTTTTGAAAAGTGTCATGTTACTGCCCCATAACTTACATGGGGTTGACCAAACTTGCAGAAACATGTTTATTTCTGCTGAAAAACACGTTTTGACACTTTCTGTACACTGGGGTTAAGGGCTGTGTGTGTGGGCTCTTCTTAGCCTTGCTGTTACAAGGAGATTCAGTTGTCTGAAAAAACGCGTTTATTTCGGGCTGAAAAACACGTTTTGAAAAGTGTGATGTTACTGCCCCATAACTTACATGGGGTTGACCAAACTTGCAGAAACATGTTTATTTCTGCTGAAAAACACGTTTTGCAAATTCTGTACACTGGGGTTAAGGGCTGAGTGTGTGGGCTCTTGTGAGCCTTGCTGTTACAAGGAGATTCAGTTGTCTGAAAAAACGCGTTTATTTCGGGCTGAAAAACACGTTTTGAAAAGTGTGATGTTACTGCCCCATAACTTACATGGGGTTGACCAAACTTGCAGAAACATGTTTATTTCTGCTGAAAAACACGTTTTGACACTTTCTGTACACTGGGGTTAAAGGCTGAGTGTGTGGGCTCTTCTGAGCCTTGCTGTTACAAGGAGATTCAGTTGTCTGAAAAAACGCGTTTATTTCGGGCTGAAAAACACGTTTTGAAAAGTGTGATGTTACTGCCCCATAACTTACATGGGGTTGACCAAACTTGCAGAAACATGTTTATTTCTGCTGAAAAACACGTTTTGACACTTTCTGTACACTGGGGTTAAAGGCTGAGTGTGTGGGCTCTTCTGAGCCTTGCTGTTACAAGGAGATTCAGTTGTCTGAAAAAACGCGTTTATTTCGGGCTGAAAAACACGTTTTGAAAAGTGTGATGTTACTGCCCCATAACTTACATGGGGTTGACCAAACTTGCAGAAACATGTTTATTTCTGCTGAAAAACACGTTTTGACACTTTCTGTACACTGGGGTTAAGGGCTGAGTGTGTGGGCTCTTGTGAGCCTTGCTGTTACAAGGAGATTCAGTTGTCTGAAAAAACGCGTTTATTTCGGGCTGAAAAACACGTTTTGAAAAGTGTGATGTTACTGCCCCATAACTTACATGGGGTTGACCAAACTTGCAGAAACATGTTTATTTCTGCTGAAAAACACGTTTTGACACTTTCTGTACACTGGGGTTAAAGGCTGAGTGTGTGGGCTCTTCTGAGCCTTGCTGTTACAAGGAGATTCAGTTGTCTGAAAAAACGCGTTTATTTCGGGCTGAAAAACACGTTTTGAAAAGTGTGATGTTACTGCCCCATAACTTACATGGGGTTGACCAAACTTGCAGAAACATGTTTATTTCTGCTGAAAAACACGTTTTGACACTTTCTGTACACTGGGGTTAAAGGCTGAGTGTGTGGGCTCTTCTGAGCCTTGCTGTTACAAGGAGATTCAGTTGTCTGAAAAAACGCGTTTATTTCGGGCTGAAAAACACGTTTTGAAAAGTGTGATGTTACTGCCCCATAACTTACATGGGGTTGACCAAACTTGCAGAAACATGTTTATTTCTGCTGAAAAACACGTTTTGACACTTTCTGTACACTGGGGTTAAGGGCTGAGTGTGTGGGCTCTTCTGAGCCTTGCTGTTACAAGGAGATTCAGTTGTCTGAAAAAACGCGTTTATTTCGGGCTGAAAAACACGTTTTGAAAAGTGTGATGTTACTGCCCCATAACTTACATGGGGTTGACCAAACTTGCAGAAACATGTTTATTTCTGCTGAAAAACACGTTTTGACACTTTCTGTACACTGGGGTTAAGGGCTGAGTGTGTGGGCTCTTCTTAGCCTTGCTGTTACAAGGAGATTCAGTT
Source organism: Lepisosteus oculatus (assembly GCF_040954835.1). Taxonomy (NCBI): domain Eukaryota; kingdom Metazoa; phylum Chordata; class Actinopteri; order Semionotiformes; family Lepisosteidae; genus Lepisosteus; species Lepisosteus oculatus. Next base: position 102,168 of record NW_027167710.1, read on the forward strand.
GACTGAAAAAACGCGTTTATTTCGGGCTAAAAAACACGTTTTGAAAAGTGTCATGTTACTGCCCCATAACTTACATGGGGTTGACCAAACTTGCAGAAACATGTTTATTTCTGCTGAAAAACACGTTTTGACACTTTCTGTACACTGGGGTTAAGGGCTGAGTGTGTGGGCTCTTCTGAGCCTTGCTGTTACAAGGAGATTCAGTTGTCTGAAAAAACGCGTTTATTTCGGGCTGAAAAACACGTTTTGAAAAGTGTGATGTTACTGCCCCATAACTTACATGGGGTTGACCAAACTTGCAGAAACATGTTTATTTCTGCTAAAAAACACGTTTTTACCCTTTCTGCACACTGGGGTTAAGGGCTGAGTGTGTGGGCACTTCTGAGCCTTGCTGTTACAAGTAGATTCAGTTGCCTGAAAAAACGCGTTTATTTCGGGCTGAAAAACACGTTTTGAAAAGTGTCATGTTACTGCCCCATAACTTACATGGGGTTGACCAAACTTGCAGAAACATGTTTATTTCTGCTGAAAAACACGTTTTGACACTTTCTGTACACTGGGGTTAAGGGCTGAGTGTGTGGGCTCTTGTGAGCCTTGCTGTTACAAGGAGATTCAGTTGTCTTAAAAAACGCGTTTATTTCGGGCTGAAAAACACGTTTTGAAAAGGTGATGTTACTGCCCCATAACTTACATGGGGTTGACCAAACTTGCAGAAACATGTTTATTTCTGCTGAAAAACACGTTTTGACACTTTCTGTACACTGGGGTTAAGGGCTGAGTGTGTGGGCTCTTGTGAGCCTTGCTGTTACAAGGAGATTCAGTTGTCTTAAAAACCGCGTTTATTTCGGGCTGAAAAACACGTTTTGAAAAGTGTGATGTTACTGCCCCATAACTTACATGGGGTTGACCAAACTTGCAGAAACATGTTTATTTCTGCTGAAAAACACGTTTTGACACTTTCTGTACACTGGGGTTAAGGGCTGAGTGTGTGGGCTCTTCTGAGCCTTGCTGTTACAAGGAGATTCAGTTGTCTGAAAAATCGCGTTTATTTCGGGCTGAAAAACACGTTTTGAAAAGTGTGATGTTACTGCCCCATAACTTACATGGGGTTGACCAAACTTGCAGAAACATGTTTATTTCTGCTGAAAAACACGTTTTGACACTTTCTGTACACTGGGGTTAAGGGCTGAGTGTGTGGGCTCTTCTGAGCCTTGCTGTTACAAGGAGATTCAGTTGTCTGAAAAAACGCGTTTATTTCGGGCTGAAAAACACGTTTTGAAAAGTGTGATGTTACTGCCCCATAACTTACATGGGGTTGACCAAACTTGCAGAAACATGTTTATTTCTGCTGAAAAACACGTTTTGACACTTTCTGTACACTGGGGTTAAAGGCTGAGTGTGTGGGCTCTTCTGAGCCTTGCTGTTACAAGGAGATTCAGTTGTCTGAAAAAACGCGTTTATTTCGGGCTGAAAAACATGTTTTGAAAAGTGTGATGTTACTGCCCCATAACTTACATGGGGTTGACCAAACTTGCAGAAACATGTTTATTTCTGCTAAAAAACACGTTTTGACCCTTTCTGCACACTGGGGTTAAGGGCTGAGTGTGTGGTCACTTCTGAGCCTTGCTGTTACAAGGAGATTCAGTTGTCTGAAAAAACGCGTTTATTTCGGGCTGAAAAACACGTTTTGAAAAGTGTGATGTTACTGCCCCATAACTTACATGGGGTTGACCAAACTTGCAGAAACATGTTTATTTCTGCTGAAAAACACGTTTTGACACTTTCTGTACACTGGGGTTAAGGGCTGAGTGTGTGGGCTCTTGTGAGCCTTGCTGTTACAAGGAGATTCAGTTGTCTTAAAAAACGCGTTTATTTCGGGCTGAAAAACACGTTTTGAAAAGTGTGATGTTACTGCCCCATAACTTACATGGGGTTGACCAAACTTGCAGAAACATGTTTATTTCTGCTGAAAAACACGTTTTGACACTTTCTGTACACTGGGGTTAAGGGCTGAGTGTGTGGGCTCTTGTGAGCCTTGCTGTTACAAGGAGATTCAGTTGTCTTAAAAAACGCGTTTATTTCGGGCTGAAAAACACGTTTTGAAAAGTGTGATGTTACTGCCCCATAACTTACATGGGGTTGACCAAACTTGCAGAAACATGTTTATTTCTGCTGAAAAACACGTTTTGACACTTTCTGTACACTGGGGTTAAGGGCTGAGTGTGTGGGCTCTTCTGAGCCTTGCTGTTACAAGGAGATTCAGTTGTCTGAAAAAACGCGTTTATTTCGGGCTGAAAAACACGTTTTGAAAAGTGTGATGTTACTGCCCCATAACTTACATGGGGTTGACCAAACTTGCAGAAACATGTTTATTTCTGCTGAAAAACACGTTTTGACACTTTCTGTACACTGGGGTTAAGGGCTGAGTGTGTGGGCTCTTCTGAGCCTTGCTGTTACAAGGAGATTCAGTTGTCTGAAAAAACGCGTTTATTTCGGGCTGAAAAACACGTTTTGAAAAGTGTGATGTTACTGCCCCATAACTTACATGGGGTTGACCAAACTTGCAGAAACATGTTTATTTCTGCTAAAAAACACGTTTTTACCCTTTCTGCACACTGGGGTTAAGGGCTGAGTGTGTGGGCACTTCTGAGCCTTGCTGTTACAAGTAGATTCAGTTGCCTGAAAAAACGCGTTTATTTCGGGCTGAAAAACACGTTTTGAAAAGTGTCATGTTACTGCCCCATAACTTACATGGGGTTGACCAAACTTGCAGAAACATGTTTATTTCTGCTGAAAAACACGTTTTGACACTTTCTGTACACTGGGGTTAAGGGCTGAGTGTGTGGGCTCTTGTGAGCCTTGCTGTTACAAGGAGATTCAGTTGTCTTAAAAAACGCGTTTATTTCGGGCTGAAAAACACGTTTTGAAAAGGTAATGTTACTGCCCCATAACTTACATGGGGTTGACCAAACTTGCAGAAACATGTTTATTTCTGCTGAAAAACACGTTTTGACACTTTCTGTACACTGGGGTTAAGGGCTGAGTGTGTGGGCTCTTGTGAGCCTTGCTGTTACAAGGAGATTCAGTTGTCTTAAAAAACGCGTTTATTTCGGGCTGAAAAACACGTTTTGAAAAGTGTGATGTTACTGCCCCATAACTTACATGGGGTTGACCAAACTTGCAGAAACATGTTTATTTCTGCTGAAAAACACGTTTTGACACTTTCTGTACACTGGGGTTAAGGGCTGAGTGTGTGGGCTCTTCTGAGCCTTGCTGTTACAAGGAGATTCAGTTGTCTTAAAAAACGCGTTTATTTCGGGCTGAAAAACACGTTTTGAAAAGTGTGATGTTACTGCCCCATAACTTACATGGGGTTGACCAAACTTGCAGAAACATGTTTATTTCTGCTGAAAAACACGTTTTGACACTTTCTGTACACTGGGGTTAAGGGCTGAGTGTGTGGGCTCTTCTTAGCCTTGCTGTTACAAGGAGATTCAGTTGACTGAAAAAACGCGTTTATTTCGGGCTAAAAAACACGTTTTGAAAAGTGTCATGTTACTGCCCCATAACTTACATGGGGTTGACCAAACTTGCAGAAACATGTTTATTTCTGCTGAAAAACACGTTTTGACACTTTCTGTACACTGGGGTTAAGGGCTGAGTGTGTGGGCTCTTCTGAGCCTTGCTGTTACAAGGAGATTCAGTTGTCTGAAAAAACGCGTTTATTTCGGGCTGAAAAACACGTTTTGAAAAGTGTGATGTTTCTGGCCCATAACTTACATGGGGTTGACCAAACTTGCAGAAACATGTTTATTTCTGCTGAAAAACACGTTTTGACACTTTCTGTACACTGGGGTTAAGGGCTGAGTGTGTGGGCTCTTCTGAGCCTTGCTGTTACAAGGAGATTCAGTTGTCTGAAAAAACGCGTTTATTTCGGGCTGAAAAACACGTTTTGAAAAGTGTGATGTTACTGCCCCATAACTTACATGGGGTTGACCAAACTTGCAGAAACATGTTTATTTCTGCTAAAAAACACGTTTTTACCCTTTCTGCACACTGGGGTTAAGGGCTGAGTGTGTGGGCACTTCTGAGCCTTGCTGTTACAAGTAGATTCAGTTGCCTGAAAAAACGCGTTTATTTCGGGCTGAAAAACACGTTTTGAAAAGTGTCATGTTACTGCCCCATAACTTACATGGGGTTGACCAAACTTGCAGAAACATGTTTATTTCTGCTGAAAAACACGTTTTGACACTTTCTGTACACTGGGGTTAAGGGCTGAGTGTGTGGGCTCTTGTGAGCCTTGCTGTTACAAGGAGATTCAGTTGTCTTAAAAAACGCGTTTATTTCGGGCTGAAAAACACGTTTTGAAAAGGTAATGTTACTGCCCCATAACTTACATGGGGTTGACCAAACTTGCAGAAACATGTTTATTTCTGCTGAAAAACACGTTTTGACACTTTCTGTACACTGGGGTTAAGGGCTGAGTGTGTGGGCTCTTGTGAGCCTTGCTGTTACAAGGAGATTCAGTTGTCTTAAAAAACGCGTTTATTTCGGGCTGAAAAACACGTTTTGAAAAGTGTGATGTTACTGCCCCATAACTTACATGGGGTTGACCAAACTTGCAGAAACATGTTTATTTCTGCTGAAAAACACGTTTTGACACTTTCTGTACACTGGGGTTAAGGGCTGAGTGTGTGGGCTCTTCTGAGCCTTGCTGTTACAAGGAGATTCAGTTGTCTGAAAAAACGCGTTTATTTCGGGCTGAAAAACACGTTTTGAAAAGTGTGATGTTACTGCCCCATAACTTACATGGGGTTGACCAAACTTGCAGAAACATGTTTATTTCTGCTGAAAAACACGTTTTGACACTTTCTGTACACTGGGGTTAAGGGCTGAGTGTGTGGGCTCTTCTTAGCCTTGCTGTTACAAGGAGATTCAGTTGACTGAAAAAACGCGTTTATTTCGGGCTAAAAAACACGTTTTGAAAAGTGTCATGTTACTGCCCCATAACTTACATGGGGTTGACCAAACTTGCAGAAACATGTTTATTTCTGCTGAAAAACACGTTTTGACACTTTCTGTACACTGGGGTTAAGGGCTGTGTGTGTGGGCTCTTCTTAGCCTTGCTGTTACAAGGAGATTCAGTTGTCTGAAAAAACGCGTTTATTTCGGGCTGAAAAACACGTTTTGAAAAGTGTGATGTTTCTGGCCCATAACTTACATGGGGTTGACCAAACTTGCAGAAACATGTTTATTTCTGCTGAAAAACACGTTTTGACACTTTCTGTACACTGGGGTTAAGGGCTGAGTGTGTGGGCTCTTCTGAGCCTTGCTGTTACAAGGAGATTCAGTTGTCTGAAAAAACGCGTTTATTTCGGGCTGAAAAACACGTTTTGAAAAGTGTGATGTTACTGCCCCATAACTTACATGGGGTTGACCAAACTTGCAGAAACATGTTTATTTCTGCTAAAAAACACGTTTTTACCCTTTCTGCACACTGGGGTTAAGGGCTGAGTGTGTGGGCACTTCTGAGCCTTGCTGTTACAAGGAGATTCAGTTGTCTGAAAAAACGCGTTTATTTCGGGCTGAAAAACACGTTTTGAAAAGTGTGATGTTACTGCCCCATAACTTACATGGGGTTGACCAAACTTGCAGAAACATGTTTATTTCTGCTGAAAAACACGTTTTGACACTTTCTGTACACTGGGGTTAAGGGCTGAGTGTGTGGGCTCTTCTGAGCCTTGCTGTTACAAGGAGATTCAGTTGTCTGAAAAAACGCGTTTATTTCGGGCTGAAAAACACGTTTTGAAAAGTGTGATGTTACTGCCCCATAACTTACATGGGGTTGACCAAACTTGCAGAAACATGTTTATTTCTGCTGAAAAACACGTTTTGACACTTTCTGTACACTGGGGTTAAGGGCTGAGTGTGTGGGCTCTTCTTAGCCTTGCTGTTACAAGGAGATTCAGTTGACTGAAAAAACGCGTTTATTTCGGGCTAAAAAACACGTTTTGAAAAGTGTCATGTTACTGCCCCATAACTTACATGGGGTTGACCAAACTTGCAGAAACATGTTTATTTCTGCTGAAAAACACGTTTTGACACTTTCTGTACACTGGGGTTAAGGGCTGAGTGTGTGGGCTCTTCTGAGCCTTGCTGTTACAAGGAGATTCAGTTGTCTGAAAAAACGCGTTTATTTCGGGCTGAAAAACATGTTTTGAAAAGTGTGATGTTACTGCCCCATAACTTACATGGGGTTGACCAAACTTGCAGAAACATGTTTATTTCTGCTAAAAAACACGTTTTGACCCTTTCTGCACACTGGGGTTAAGGGCTGAGTGTGTGGGCACTTCTGAGCCTTGCTGTTACAAGGAGATTCAGTTGTCTGAAAAAACGCGTTTATTTCGGGCTGAAAAACACGTTTTGAAAAGTGTGATGTTACTGCCCCATAACTTACATGGGGTTGACCAAACTTGCAGAAACATGTTTATTTCTGCTGAAAAACACGTTTTGACACTTTCTGTACACTGGGGTTAAGGGCTGAGTGTGTGGGCTCTTCTGAGCCTTGCTGTTACAAGGAGATTCAGTTGTCTGAAAAAACGCGTTTATTTCGGGCTGAAAAACACGTTTTGAAAAGTGTGATGTTACTGCCCCATAACTTACATGGGGTTGACCAAACTTGCAGAAACATGTTTATTTCTGCTGAAAAACACGTTTTGACACTTTCTGTACACTGGGGTTAAGGGCTGAGTGTGTGGGCTCTTCTTAGCCTTGCTGTTACAAGGAGATTCAGTTGACTGAAAAAACGCGTTTATTTCGGGCTAAAAAACACGTTTTGAAAAGTGTCATGTTACTGCCCCATAACTTACATGGGGTTGACCAAACTTGCAGAAACATGTTTATTTCTGCTGAAAAACACGTTTTGACACTTTCTGTACACTGGGGTTAAGGGCTGAGTGTGTGGGCTCTTCTGAGCCTTGCTGTTACAAGGAGATTCAGTTGTCTGAAAAAACGCGTTTATTTCGGGCTGAAAAACACGTTTTGAAAAGTGTGATGTTACTGCCCCATAACTTACATGGGGTTGACCAAACTTGCAGAAACATGTTTATTTCTGCTGAAAAACACGTTTTGACACTTTCTGTACACTGGGGTTAAGGGCTGAGTGTGTGGGCTCTTCTGAGCCTTGCTGTTACAAGGAGATTCAGTTGTCTGAAAAAACGCGTTTATTTCGGGCTGAAAAACACGTTTTGAAAAGTGTGATGTTACTGCCCCATAACTTACATGGGGTTGACCAAACTTGCAGAAACATGTTTATTTCTGCTGAAAAACACGTTTTGACACTTTCTGTACACTGGGGTTAAAGGCTGAGTGTGTGGGCTCTTCTGAGCCTTGCTGTTACAAGGAGATTCAGTTGTCTGAAAAAACGCGTTTATTTCGGGCTGAAAAACATGTTTTGAAAAGTGTGATGTTACTGCCCCATAACTTACATGGGGTTGACCAAACTTGCAGAAACATGTTTATTTCTGCTAAAAAACACGTTTTGACCCTTTCTGCACACTGGGGTTAAGGGCTGAGTGTGTGGTCACTTCTGAGCCTTGCTGTTACAAGGAGATTCAGTTGTCTGAAAAAACGCGTTTATTTCGGGCTGAAAAACACGTTTTGAAAAGTGTGATGTTACTGCCCCATAACTTACATGGGGTTGACCAAACTTGCAGAAACATGTTTATTTCTGCTGAAAAACACGTTTTGACACTTTCTGTACACTGGGGTTAAGGGCTGAGTGTGTGGGCTCTTCTGAGCCTTGCTGTTACAAGGAGATTCAGTTGTCTGAAAAAACGCGTTTATTTCGGGCTGAAAAACACGTTTTGAAAAGTGTGATGTTACTGCCCCATAACTTACATGGGGTTGACCAAACTTGCAGAAACATGTTTATTTCTGCTGAAAAACACGTTTTGACACTTTCTGTACACTGGGGTTAAGGGCTGAGTGTGTGGGCTCTTCTGAGCCTTGCTGTTACAAGGAGATTCAGTTGTCTGAAAAAACGCGTTTATTTCGGGCTGAAAAACACGTTTTGAAAAGTGTGATGTTACTGCCCCATAACTTACATGGGGTTGACCAAACTTGCAGAAACATGTTTATTTCTGCTAAAAAACACGTTTTTACCCTTTCTGCACACTGGGGTTAAGGGCTGAGTGTGTGGGCACTTCTGAGCCTTGCTGTTACAAGTAGATTCAGTTGCCTGAAAAAACGCGTTTATTTCGGGCTGAAAAACACGTTTTGAAAAGTGTCATGTTACTGCCCCATAACTTACATGGGGTTGACCAAACTTGCAGAAACATGTTTATTTCTGCTGAAAAACACGTTTTGACACTTTCTGTACACTGGGGTTAAGGGCTGAGTGTGTGGGCTCTTGTGAGCCTTGCTGTTACAAGGAGATTCAGTTGTCTTAAAAAACGCGTTTATTTCGGGCTGAAAAACACGTTTTGAAAAGGTGATGTTACTGCCCCATAACTTACATGGGGTTGACCAAACTTGCAGAAACATGTTTATTTCTGCTGAAAAACACGTTTTGACACTTTCTGTACACTGGGGTTAAGGGCTGAGTGTGTCGGCTCTTGTGAGCCTTGCTGTTACAAGGAGATTCAGTTGTCTTAAAAAACGCGTTTATTTCGGGCTGAAAAACACGTTTTGAAAAGTGTGATGTTACTGCCCCATAACTTACATGGGGTTGACCAAACTTGCAGAAACATGTTTATTTCTGCTGAAAAACACGTTTTGACACTTTCTGTACACTGGGGTTAAGGGCTGAGTGTGTGGGCTCTTCTGAGCCTTGCTGTTACAAGGAGATTCAGTTGTCTGAAAAAACGCGTTTATTTCGGGCTGAAAAACACGTTTTGAAAAGTGTGATGTTACTGCCCCATAACTTACATGGGGTTGACCAAACTTGCAGAAACATGTTTATTTCTGCTGAAAAACACGTTTTGACACTTTCTGTACACTGGGGTTAAGGGCTGAGTGTGTGGGCTCTTCTGAGCCTTGCTGTTACAAGGAGATTCAGTTGTCTGAAAAAACGCGTTTATTTCGGGCTGAAAAACACGTTTTGAAAAGTGTGATGTTACTGCCCCATAACTTACATGGGGTTGACCAAACTTGCAGAAACATGTTTATTTCTGCTAAAAAACACGTTTTTACCCTTTCTGCACACTGGGGTTAAGGGCTGAGTGTGTGGGCTCTTCTTAGCCTTGCTGTTACAAGGAGATTCAGTTGACTGAAAAAACGCGTTTATTTCGGGCTAAAAAACACGTTTTGAAAAGTGTCATGTTACTGCCCCATAACTTACATGGGGTTGACCAAACTTGCAGAAAAATGTTTATTTCTGCTGAAAAACACGTTTTGACACTTTCTGTACACTGGGGTTAAGGGCTGAGTGTGTGGGCTCTTCTGAGCCTTGCTGTTACAAGGAGATTCAGTTGTCTGAAAAAACGCGTTTATTTCGGGCTGAAAAACACGTTTTGAAAAGTGTGATGTTACTGCCCCATAACTTACATGGGGTTGACCAAACTTGCAGAAACATGTTTATTTCTGCTAAAAAACACGTTTTTACCCTTTCTGCACACTGGGGTTAAGGGCTGAGTGTGTGGGCACTTCTGAGCCTTGCTGTTACAAGTAGATTCAGTTGCCTGAAAAAACGCGTTTATTTCGGGCTGAAAAACACGTTTTGAAAAGTGTCATGTTACTGCCCCATAACTTACATGGGGTTGACCAAACTTGCAGAAACATGTTTATTTCTGCTGAAAAACACGTTTTGACACTTTCTGTACACTGGGGTTAAGGGCTGAGTGTGTGGGCTCTTCTGAGCCTTGCTGTTACAAGGAGATTCAGTTGTCTGAAAAAACGCGTTTATTTCGGGCTGAAAAACACGTTTTGAAAAGTGTGATGTTACTGCCCCATAACTTACATGGGGTTGACCAAACTTGCAGAAACATGTTTATTTCTGCTGAAAAACACGTTTTGACACTTTCTGTACACTGGGGTTAAGGGCTGAGTGTGTGGGCTCTTCTGAGCCTTGCTGTTACAAGGAGATTCAGTTGTCTGAAAAAACGCGTTTATTTCGGGCTGAAAAACACGTTTTGAAAAGTGTGATGTTACTGCCCCATAACTTACATGGGGTTGACCAAACTTGCAGAAACATGTTTATTTCTGCTAAAAAACACGTTTTTACCCTTTCTGCACACTGGGGTTAAGGGCTGAGTGTGTGGGCTCTTCTTAGCCTTGCTGTTACAAGGAGATTCAGTTGACTGAAAAAACGCGTTTATTTCGGGCTAAAAAACACGTTTTGAAAAGTGTCATGTTACTGCCCCATAACTTACATGGGGTTGACCAAACTTGCAGAAACATGTTTATTTCTGCTGAAAAACACGTTTTGACACTTTCTGTACACTGGGGTTAAGGGCTGAGTGTGTGGGCTCTTCTGAGCCTTGCTGTTACAAGGAGATTCAGTTGTCTGAAAAAACGCGTTTATTTCGGGCTGAAAAACACGTTTTGAAAAGTGTGATGTTACTGCCCCATAACTTACATGGGGTTGACCAAACTTGCAGAAACATGTTTATTTCTGCTAAAAAACACGTTTTTACCCTTTCTGCACACTGGGGTTAAGGGCTGAGTGTGTGGGCACTTCTGAGCCTTGCTGTTACAAGTAGATTCAGTTGCCTGAAAAAACGCGTTTATTTCGGGCTGAAAAACACGTTTTGAAAAGTGTCATGTTACTGCCCCATAACTTACATGGGGTTGACCAAACTTGCAGAAACATGTTTATTTCTGCTGAAAAACACGTTTTGACACTTTCTGTACACTGGGGTTAAGGGCTGAGTGTGTGGGCTCTTGTGAGCCTTGCTGTTACAAGGAGATTCAGTTGTCTTAAAAAACGCGTTTATTTCGGGCTGAAAAACACGTTTTGAAAAGGTGATGTTACTGCCCCATAACTTACATGGGGTTGACCAAACTTGCAGAAACATGTTTATTTCTGCTGAAAAACACGTTTTGACACTTTCTGTACACTGGGGTTAAGGGCTGAGTGTGTGGGCTCTTGTGAGCCTTGCTGTTACAAGGAGATTCAGTTGTCTTAAAAACCGCGTTTATTTCGGGCTGAAAAACACGTTTTGAAAAGTGTGATGTTACTGCCCCATAACTTACATGGGGTTGACCAAACTTGCAGAAACATGTTTATTTCTGCTGAAAAACACGTTTTGACACTTTCTGTACACTGGGGTTAAGGGCTGAGTGTGTGGGCTCTTCTGAGCCTTGCTGTTACAAGGAGATTCAGTTGTCTGAAAAAACGCGTTTATTTCGGGCTGAAAAACACGTTTTGAAAAGTGTGATGTTACTGCCCCATAACTTACATGGGGTTGACCAAACTTGCAGAAACATGTTTATTTCTGCTGAAAAACACGTTTTGACACTTTCTGTACACTGGGGTTAAGGGCTGAGTGTGTGGGCTCTTCTGAGCCTTGCTGTTACAAGGAGATTCAGTTGTCTGAAAAAACGCGTTTATTTCGGGCTGAAAAACACGTTTTGAAAAGTGTGATGTTACTGCCCCATAACTTACATGGGGTTGACCAAACTTGCAGAAACATGTTTATTTCTGCTGAAAAACACGTTTTGACACTTTCTGTACACTGGGGTTAAAGGCTGAGTGTGTGGGCTCTTCTGAGCCTTGCTGTTACAAGGAGATTCAGTTGTCTGAAAAAACGCGTTTATTTCGGGCTGAAAAACATGTTTTGAAAAGTGTGATGTTACTGCCCCATAACTTACATGGGGTTGACCAAACTTGCAGAAACATGTTTATTTCTGCTAAAAAACACGTTTTGACCCTTTCTGCACACTGGGGTTAAGGGCTGAGTGTGTGGTCACTTCTGAGCCTTGCTGTTACAAGGAGATTCAGTTGTCTGAAAAAACGCGTTTATTTCGGGCTGAAAAACACGTTTTGAAAAGTGTGATGTTACTGCCCCATAACTTACATGGGGTTGACCAAACTTGCAGAAACATGTTTATTTCTGCTGAAAAACACGTTTTGACACTTTCTGTACACTGGGGTTAAGGGCTGAGTGTGTGGGCTCTTCTGAGCCTTGCTGTTACAAGGAGATTCAGTTGTCTGAAAAAACGCGTTTATTTCGGGCTGAAAAACACGTTTTGAAAAGTGTGATGTTACTGCCCCATAACTTACATGGGGTTGACCAAACTTGCAGAAACATGTTTATTTCTGCTGAAAAACACGTTTTGACACTTTCTGTACACTGGGGTTAAGGGCTGAGTGTGTGGGCTCTTCTGAGCCTTGCTGTTACAAGGAGATTCAGTTGTCTGAAAAAACGCGTTTATTTCGGGCTGAAAAACACGTTTTGAAAAGTGTGATGTTACTGCCCCATAACTTACATGGGGTTGACCAAACTTGCAGAAACATGTTTATTTCTGCTAAAAAACACGTTTTTACCCTTTCTGCACACTGGGGTTAAGGGCTGAGTGTGTGGGCACTTCTGAGCCTTGCTGTTACAAGTAGATTCAGTTGCCTGAAAAAACGCGTTTATTTCGGGCTGAAAAACACGTTTTGAAAAGTGTCATGTTACTGCCCCATAACTTACATGGGGTTGACCAAACTTGCAGAAACATGTTTATTTCTGCTGAAAAACACGTTTTGACACTTTCTGTACACTGGGGTTAAGGGCTGAGTGTGTGGGCTCTTGTGAGCCTTGCTGTTACAAGGAGATTCAGTTGTCTTAAAAAACGCGTTTATTTCGGGCTGAAAAACACGTTTTGAAAAGGTGATGTTACTGCCCCATAACTTACATGGGGTTGACCAAACTTGCAGAAACATGTTTATTTCTGCTGAAAAACACGTTTTGACACTTTCTGTACACTGGGGTTAAGGGCTGAGTGTGTGGGCTCTTGTGAGCCTTGCTGTTACAAGGAGATTCAGTTGTCTTAAAAAACGCGTTTATTTCGGGCTGAAAAACACGTTTTGAAAAGTGTGATGTTACTGCCCCATAACTTACATGGGGTTGACCAAACTTGCAGAAACATGTTTATTTCTGCTGAAAAACACGTTTTGACACTTTCTGTACACTGGGGTTAAGGGCTGAGTGTGTGGGCTCTTCTGAGCCTTGCTGTTACAAGGAGATTCAGTTGTCTGAAAAAACGCGTTTATTTCGGGCTGAAAAACACGTTTTGAAAAGTGTGATGTTACTGCCCCATAACTTACATGGGGTTGACCAAACTTGCAGAAACATGTTTATTTCTGCTGAAAAACACGTTTTGACACTTTCTGTACACTGGGGTTAAGGGCTGAGTGTGTGGGCTCTTCTGAGCCTTGCTGTTACAAGGAGATTCAGTTGTCTGAAAAAACGCGTTTATTTCGGGCTGAAAAACACGTTTTGAAAAGTGTGATGTTACTGCCCCATAACTTACATGGGGTTGACCAAACTTGCAGAAACATGTTTATTTCTGCTAAAAAACACGTTTTTACCCTTTCTGCACACTGGGGTTAAGGGCTGAGTGTGTGGGCTCTTCTTAGCCTTGCTGTTACAAGGAGATTCAGTTGACTGAAAAAACGCGTTTATTTCGGGCTAAAAAACACGTTTTGAAAAGTGTCATGTTACTGCCCCATAACTTACATGGGGTTGACCAAACTTGCAGAAACATGTTTATTTCTGCTGAAAAACACGTTTTGACACTTTCTGTACACTGGGGTTAAGGGCTGAGTGTGTGGGCTCTTCTGAGCCTTGCTGTTACAAGGAGATTCAGTTGTCTGAAAAAACGCGTTTATTTCGGGCTGAAAAACACGTTTTGAAAAGTGTGATGTTACTGCCCCATAACTTACATGGGGTTGACCAAACTTGCAGAAACATGTTTATTTCTGCTAAAAAACACGTTTTTACCCTTTCTGCACACTGGGGTTAAGGGCTGAGTGTGTGGGCACTTCTGAGCCTTGCTGTTACAAGTAGATTCAGTTGCCTGAAAAAACGCGTTTATTTCGGGCTGAAAAACACGTTTTGAAAAGTGTCATGTTACTGCCCCATAACTTACATGGGGTTGACCAAACTTGCAGAAACATGTTTATTTCTGCTGAAAAACACGTTTTGACACTTTCTGTACACTGGGGTTAAGGGCTGAGTGTGTGGGCTCTTGTGAGCCTTGCTGTTACAAGGAGATTCAGTTGTCTTAAAAAACGCGTTTATTTCGGGCTGAAAAACACGTTTTGAAAAGGTGATGTTACTGCCCCATAACTTACATGGGGTTGACCAAACTTGCAGAAACATGTTTATTTCTGCTGAAAAACACGTTTTGACACTTTCTGTACACTGGGGTTAAGGGCTGAGTGTGTGGGCTCTTGTGAGCCTTGCTGTTACAAGGAGATTCAGTTGTCTTAAAAACCGCGTTTATTTCGGGCTGAAAAACACGTTTTGAAAAGTGTGATGTTACTGCCCCATAACTTACATGGGGTTGACCAAACTTGCAGAAACATGTTTATTTCTGCTGAAAAACACGTTTTGACACTTTCTGTACACTGGGGTTAAGGGCTGAGTGTGTGGGCTCTTCTGAGCCTTGCTGTTACAAGGAGATTCAGTTGTCTGAAAAAACGCGTTTATTTCGGGCTGAAAAACACGTTTTGAAAAGTGTGATGTTACTGCCCCATAACTTACATGGGGTTGACCAAACTTGCAGAAACATGTTTATTTCTGCTGAAAAACACGTTTTGACACTTTCTGTACACTGGGGTTAAGGGCTGAGTGTGTGGGCTCTTCTGAGCCTTGCTGTTACAAGGAGATTCAGTTGTCTGAAAAAACGCGTTTATTTCGGGCTGAAAAACACGTTTTGAAAAGTGTGATGTTACTGCCCCATAACTTACATGGGGTTGACCAAACTTGCAGAAACATGTTTATTTCTGCTGAAAAACACGTTTTGACACTTTCTGTACACTGGGGTTAAAGGCTGAGTGTGTGGGCTCTTCTGAGCCTTGCTGTTACAAGGAGATTCAGTTGTCTGAAAAAACGCGTTTATTTCGGGCTGAAAAACATGTTTTGAAAAGTGTGATGTTACTGCCCCATAACTTACATGGGGTTGACCAAACTTGCAGAAACATGTTTATTTCTGCTAAAAAACACGTTTTGACCCTTTCTGCACACTGGGGTTAAGGGCTGAGTGTGTGGTCACTTCTGAGCCTTGCTGTTACAAGGAGATTCAGTTGTCTGAAAAAACGCGTTTATTTCGGGCTGAAAAACACGTTTTGAAAAGTGTGATGTTACTGCCCCATAACTTACATGGGGTTGACCAAACTTGCAGAAACATGTTTATTTCTGCTGAAAAACACGTTTTGACACTTTCTGTACACTGGGGTTAAGGGCTGAGTGTGTGGGCTCTTCTGAGCCTTGCTGTTACAAGGAGATTCAGTTGTCTGAAAAAACGCGTTTATTTCGGGCTGAAAAACACGTTTTGAAAAGTGTGATGTTACTGCCCCATAACTTACATGGGGTTGACCAAACTTGCAGAAACATGTTTATTTCTGCTGAAAAACACGTTTTGACACTTTCTGTACACTGGGGTTAAGGGCTGAGTGTGTGGGCTCTTCTTAGCCTTGCTGTTACAAGGAGATTCAGTTGACTGAAAAAACGCGTTTATTTCGGGCTAAAAAACACGTTTTGAAAAGTGTCATGTTACTGCCCCATAACTTACATGGGGTTGACCAAACTTGCAGAAACATGTTTATTTCTGCTGAAAAACACGTTTTGACACTTTCTGTACACTGGGGTTAAGGGCTGAGTGTGTGGGCTCTTCTGAGCCTTGCTGTTACAAGGAGATTCAGTTGTCTGAAAAAACGCGTTTATTTCGGGCTGAAAAACACGTTTTGAAAAGTGTGATGTTACTGCCCCATAACTTACATGGGGTTGACCAAACTTGCAGAAACATGTTTATTTCTGCTAAAAACACGTTTTTACCCTTTCTGCACACTGGGGTTAAGGGCTGAGTGTGTGGGCACTTCTGAGCCTTGCTGTTACAAGTAGATTCAGTTGCCTGAAAAAACGCGTTTATTTCGGGCTGAAAAACACGTTTTGAAAAGTGTCATGTTACTGCCCCATAACTTACATGGGGTTGACCAAACTTGCAGAAACATGTTTATTTCTGCTGAAAAACACGTTTTGACACTTTCTGTACACTGGGGTTAAGGGCTGAGTGTGTGGGCTCTTGTGAGCCTTGCTGTTACAAGGAGATTCAGTTGTCTTAAAAAACGCGTTTATTTCGGGCTGAAAAACACGTTTTGAAAAGGTGATGTTACTGCCCCATAACTTACATGGGGTTGACCAAACTTGCAGAAACATGTTTATTTCTGCTGAAAAACACGTTTTGACACTTTCTGTACACTGGGGTTAAGGGCTGAGTGTGTGGGCTCTTGTGAGCCTTGCTGTTACAAGGAGATTCAGTTGTCTTAAAAAACGCGTTTATTTCGGGCTGAAAAACACGTTTTGAAAAGTGTGATGTTACTGCCCCATAACTTACATGGGGTTGACCAAACTTGCAGAAACATGTTTATTTCTGCTGAAAAACACGTTTTGACACTTTCTGTACACTGGGGTTAAGGGCTGAGTGTGTGGGCTCTTCTGAGCCTTGCTGTTACAAGGAGATTCAGTTGTCTGAAAAAACGCGTTTATTTCGGGCTGAAAAACACGTTTTGAAAAGTGTGATGTTACTGCCCCATAACTTACATGGGGTTGACCAAACTTGCAGAAACATGTTTATTTCTGCTGAAAAACACGTTTTGACACTTTCTGTACACTGGGGTTAAGGGCTGAGTGTGTGGGCTCTTCTGAGCCTTGCTGTTACAAGGAGATTCAGTTGTCTGAAAAAACGCGTTTATTTCGGGCTGAAAAACACGTTTTGAAAAGTGTGATGTTACTGCCCCATAACTTACATGGGGTTGACCAAACTTGCAGAAACATGTTTATTTCTGCTAAAAAACACGTTTTTACCCTTTCTGCACACTGGGGTTAAGGGCTGAGTGTGTGGGCACTTCTGAGCCTTGCTGTTACAAGTAGATTCAGTTGCCTGAAAAAACGCGTTTATTTCGGGCTGAAAAACACGTTTTGAAAAGTGTCATGTTACTGCCCCATAACTTACATGGGGTTGACCAAACTTGCAGAAACATGTTTATTTCTGCTGAAAAACACGTTTTGACACTTTCTGTACACTGGGGTTAAGGGCTGAGTGTGTGGGCTCTTGTGAGCCTTGCTGTTACAAGGAGATTCAGTTGTCTTAAAAAACGCGTTTATTTCGGGCTGAAAAACACGTTTTGAAAAGGTAATGTTACTGCCCCATAACTTACATGGGGTTGACCAAACTTGCAGAAACATGTTTATTTCTGCTGAAAAACACGTTTTGACACTTTCTGTACACTGGGGTTAAGGGCTGAGTGTGTGGGCTCTTGTGAGCCTTGCTGTTACAAGGAGATTCAGTTGTCTTAAAAAACGCGTTTATTTCGGGCTGAAAAACACGTTTTGAAAAGTGTGATGTTACTGCCCCATAACTTACATGGGGTTGACCAAACTTGCAGAAACATGTTTATTTCTGCTGAAAAACACGTTTTGACACTTTCTGTACACTGGGGTTAAGGGCTGAGTGTGTGGGCTCTTCTGAGCCTTGCTGTTACAAGGAGATTCAGTTGTCTGAAAAAACGCGTTTATTTCGGGCTGAAAAACACGTTTTGAAAAGTGTGATGTTACTGCCCCATAACTTACATGGGGTTGACCAAACTTGCAGAAACATGTTTATTTCTGCTGAAAAACACGTTTTGACACTTTCTGTACACTGGGGTTAAGGGCTGAGTGTGTGGGCTCTTCTTAGCCTTGCTGTTACAAGGAGATTCAGTTGACTGAAAAAACGCGTTTATTTCGGGCTAAAAAACACGTTTTGAAAAGTGTGATGTTACTGCCCCATAACTTACATGGGGTTGACCAAACTTGCAGAAACATGTTTATTTCTGCTGAAAAACACGTTTTGACACTTTCTGTACACTGGGGTTAAGGGCTGAGTGTGTGGGCTCTTCTGAGCCTTGCTGTTACAAGGAGATTCAGTTGTCTGAAAAAACGCGTTTATTTCGGGCTGAAAAACACGTTTTGAAAAGTGTGATGTTTCTGGCCCATAACTTACATGGGGTTGACCAAACTTGCAGAAACATGTTTATTTCTGCTGAAAAACACGTTTTGACACTTTCTGTACACTGGGGTTAAGGGCTGAGTGTGTGGGCTCTTCTGAGCCTTGCTGTTACAAGGAGATTCAGTTGTCTGAAAAAACGCGTTTATTTCGGGCTGAAAAACACGTTTTGAAAAGTGTGATGTTACTGCCCCATAACTTACATGGGGTTGACCAAACTTGCAGAAACATGTTTATTTCTGCTAAAAAACACGTTTTTACCCTTTCTGCACACTGGGGTTAAGGGCTGAGTGTGTGGGCACTTCTGAGCCTTGCTGTTACAAGTAGATTCAGTTGCCTGAAAAAACGCGTTTATTTCGGGCTGAAAAACACGTTTTGAAAAGTGTCATGTTACTGCCCCATAACTTACATGGGGTTGACCAAACTTGCAGAAACATGTTTATTTCTGCTGAAAAACACGTTTTGACACTTTCTGTACACTGGGGTTAAGGGCTGAGTGTGTGGGCTCTTGTGAGCCTTGCTGTTACAAGGAGATTCAGTTGTCTTAAAAAACGCGTTTATTTCGGGCTGAAAAACACGTTTTGAAAAGGTAATGTTACTGCCCCATAACTTACATGGGGTTGACCAAACTTGCAGAAACATGTTTATTTCTGCTGAAAAACACGTTTTGACACTTTCTGTACACTGGGGTTAAGGGCTGAGTGTGTGGGCTCTTGTGAGCCTTGCTGTTACAAGGAGATTCAGTTGTCTTAAAAAACGCGTTTATTTCGGGCTGAAAAACACGTTTTGAAAAGTGTGATGTTACTGCCCCATAACTTACATGGGGTTGACCAAACTTGCAGAAACATGTTTATTTCTGCTGAAAAACACGTTTTGACACTTTCTGTACACTGGGGTTAAGGGCTGAGTGTGTGGGCTCTTCTGAGCCTTGCTGTTACAAGGAGATTCAGTTGTCTGAAAAAACGCGTTTATTTCGGGCTGAAAAACACGTTTTGAAAAGTGTGATGTTACTGCCCCATAACTTACATGGGGTTGACCAAACTTGCAGAAACATGTTTATTTCTGCTGAAAAACACGTTTTGACACTTTCTGTACACTGGGGTTAAGGGCTGAGTGTGTGGGCTCTTCTTAGCCTTGCTGTTACAAGGAGATTCAGTTGACTGAAAAAACGCGTTTATTTCGGGCTAAAAAACACGTTTTGAAAAGTGTCATGTTACTGCCCCATAACTTACATGGGGTTGACCAAACTTGCAGAAACATGTTTATTTCTGCTGAAAAACACGTTTTGACACTTTCTGTACACTGGGGTTAAGGGCTGTGTGTGTGGGCTCTTCTTAGCCTTGCTGTTACAAGGAGATTCAGTTGTCTGAAAAAACGCGTTTATTTCGGGCTGAAAAACACGTTTTGAAAAGTGTGATGTTTCTGGCCCATAACTTACATGGGGTTGACCAAACTTGCAGAAACATGTTTATTTCTGCTGAAAAACACATTTTGACACTTTCTGTACACTGGGGTTAAGGGCTGAGTGTGTGGGCTCTTCTGAGCCTTGCTGTTACAAGGAGATTCAGTTGTCTGAAAAAACGCGTTTATTTCGGGCTGAAAAACACGTTTTGAAAAGTGTGATGTTACTGCCCCATAACTTACATGGGGTTGACCAAACTTGCAGAAACATGTTTATTTCTGCTAAAAAACACGTTTTGACCCTTTCTGCACACTGGGGTTAAGGGCTGAGTGTGTGGGCACTTCTGAGCCTTGCTGTTACAAGGAGATTCAGTTGTCTGAAAAAACGCGTTTATTTCGGGCTGAAAAACACGTTTTGAAAAGTGTGATGTTACTGCCCCATAACTTACATGGGGTTGACCAAACTTGCAGAAACATGTTTATTTCTGCTGAAAAAAACGTTTTTGACACTTTCTGTACACTGGGGTTAAGGGCTGAGTGTGTGGGCTCTTCTGAGCCTTGCTGTTACAAGGAGATTCAGTTGTCTGAAAAAACGCGTTTATTTCGGGCTGAAAAACACGTTTTGAAAAGTGTGATGTTTCTGGCCCATAACTTACATGGGGTTGACCAAACTTGCAGAAACATGTTTATTTCTGCTGAAAAACACGTTTTGACACTTTCTGTACACTGGGGTTAAGGGCTGAGTGTGTGGGCTCTTCTGAGCCTTGCTGTTACAAGGAGATTCAGTTGTCTGAAAAAACGCGTTTATTTCGGGCTGAAAAACACGTTTTGAAAAGTGTGATGTTACTGCCCCATAACTTACATGGGGTTGACCAAACTTGCAGAAACATGTTTATTTCTGCTAAAAAACACGTTTTTACCCTTTCTGCACACTGGGGTTAAGGGCTGAGTGTGTGGGCACTTCTGAGCCTTGCTGTTACAAGTAGATTCAGTTGCCTGAAAAAACGCGTTTATTTCGGGCTGAAAAACACGTTTTGAAAAGTGTCATGATACTGCCCCATAACTTACATGGGGTTGACCAAACTTGCAGAAACATGTTTATTTCTGCTGAAAAACACGTTTTGACACTTTCTGTACACTGGGGTTAAGGGCTGAGTGTGTGGGCTCTTGTGAGCCTTGCTGTTACAAGGAGATTCAGTTGTCTTAAAAAACGCGTTTATTTCGGGCTGAAAAACACGTTTTGAAAAGGTGATGTTACTGCCCCATAACTTACATGGGGTTGACCAAACTTGCAGAAACATGTTTATTTCTGCTGAAAAACACGTTTTGACACTTTCTGTACACTGGGGTTAAGGGCTGAGTGTGTGGGCTCTTGTGAGCCTTGCTGTTA
Source organism: Lepisosteus oculatus (assembly GCF_040954835.1). Taxonomy (NCBI): domain Eukaryota; kingdom Metazoa; phylum Chordata; class Actinopteri; order Semionotiformes; family Lepisosteidae; genus Lepisosteus; species Lepisosteus oculatus. Next base: position 123,154 of record NW_027167710.1, read on the forward strand.
CAAGGAGATTCAGTTGTCTTAAAAAACGCGTTTATTTCGGGCTGAAAAACACGTTTTGAAAAGTGTGATGTTACTGCCCCATAACTTACATGGGGTTGACCAAACTTGCAGAAACATGTTTATTTCTGCTGAAAAACACGTTTTGACACTTTCTGTACACTGGGGTTAAGGGCTGAGTGTGTGGGCTCTTCTGAGCCTTGCTGTTACAAGGAGATTCAGTTGTCTGAAAAAACGCGTTTATTTCGGGCTGAAAAACACGTTTTGAAAAGTGTGATGTTACTGCCCCATAACTTACATGGGGTTGACCAAACTTGCAGAAACATGTTTATTTCTGCTAAAAAACACGTTTTGACCCTTTCTGCACACTGGGTTAAGGGCTGAGTGTGTGGGCACTTCTGAGCCTTGCTGTTACAAGGAGATTCAGTTGTCTGAAAAAACGCGTTTATTTCGGGCTGAAAAACACGTTTTGAAAAGTGTGATGTTACTGCCCCATAACTTACATGGGGTTGACCAAACTTGCAGAAACATGTTTATTTCTGCTGAAAAACACGTTTTGACACTTTCTGTACACTGGGGTTAAGGGCTGAGTGTGTGGGCTCTTGTGAGCCTTGCTGTTACAAGGAGATTCAGTTGTGTTAAAAAACGCGTTTATTTCGGGCTGAAAAACACGTTTTGAAAAGTGTGATGTTACTGCCCCATAACTTACATGGGGTTGACCAAACTTGCAGAAACATGTTTATTTCTGCTGAAAAACACGTTTTGACACTTTCTGTACACTGGGGTTAAGGGCTGAGTGTGTGGGCTCTTCTGAGCCTTGCTGTTACAAGGAGATTCAGTTGTCTTAAAAAACGCGTTTATTTCGGGCTGAAAAACACGTTTTGAAAAGTGTGATGTTACTGCCCCATAACTTACATGGGGTTGACCAAACTTGCAGAAACATGTTTATTTCTGCTGAAAAACACGTTTTGACACTTTCTGTACACTGGGGTTAAAGGGCTGAGTGTGTGGGCTCTTCTGAGCCTTGCTGTTACAAGGAGATTCAGTTGTCTGAAAAAACGCGTTTATTTCGGGCTGAAAAACACGTTTTGAAAAGTGTGATGTTTCTGGCCCCATAACTTACATGGGGTTGACCAAACTTGCAGAAACATGTTTATTTCTGCTGAAAAACACGTTTTGACACTTTCTGTACACTGGGGTTAAGGGCTGAGTGTGTGGGCTCTTCTGAGCCTTGCTGTTACAAGGAGATTCAGTTGTCTGAAAAAACGCGTTTATTTCGGGCTGAAAAACACGTTTGAAAAGTGTGATGTTACTGCCCCATAACTTACATGGGGTTGACCAAACTTGCAGAAACATGTTTATTTCTGCTAAAAAACACGTTTTTACCCTTTCTGCACACTGGGGTTAAGGGCTGAGTGTGTGGGCACTTCTGAGCCTTGCTGTTACAAGTAGATTCAGTTGCCTGAAAAAACGCGTTTATTTCGGGCTGAAAAACACGTTTTGAAAAGTGTCATGTTACTGCCCCATAACTTACATGGGGTTGACCAAACTTGCAGAAACATGTTTATTTCTGCTGAAAAACACGTTTTGACACTTTCTGTACACTGGGGTTAAGGGCTGAGTGTGTGGGCTCTTGTGAGCCTTGCTGTTACAAGGAGATTCAGTTGTCTTAAAAACGCGTTTATTTTCGGGCTGAAAAACACGTTTTGAAAAGGTAATGTTACTGCCCCATAACTTACATGGGGTTGACCAAACTTGCAGAAACATGTTTATTTCTGCTGAAAAACACGTTTTGACACTTTCTGTACACTGGGGTTAAGGGCTGAGTGTGTGGGCTCTTGTGAGCCTTGCTGTTACAAGGAGATTCAGTTGTCTTAAAAAACGCGTTTATTTCGGGCTGAAAAACACGTTTTGAAAAGTGTGATGTTACTGCCCCATAACTTACATGGGGTTGACCAAACTTGCAGAAACATGTTTATTTCTGCTGAAAAAACACGTTTTGACACTTTCTGTACACTGGGGTTAAGGGCTGAGTGTGTGGGCTCTTCTGAGCCTTGCTGTTACAAGGAGATTCAGTTGTCTGAAAAAACGCGTTTATTTCGGGCTGAAAAACACGTTTTGAAAAGTGTGATGTTACTGCCCCATAACTTACATGGGGTTGACCAAACTTGCAGAAACATGTTTATTTCTGCTGAAAAACACGTTTTGACACTTTCTGTACACTGGGGTTAAGGGCTGAGTGTGTGGGCTCTTCTTAGCCTTGCTGTTACAAGGAGATTCAGTTGACTGAAAAAACGCGTTTATTTCGGGCTAAAAAACACGTTTTGAAAAGTGTCATGTTACTGCCCCATAACTTACATGGGGTTGACCAAACTTGCAGAAACATGTTTATTTCTGCTGAAAAACACGTTTTGACACTTTCTGTACACTGGGGTTAAGGGCTGTGTGTGTGGGCTCTTTTTAGCCTTGCTGTTACAAGGAGATTCAGTTGTCTGAAAAAACGCGTTTATTTCGGGCTGAAAAACACGTTTTGAAAAGTGTGATGTTACTGCCCCATAACTTACATGGGGTTGACCAAACTTGCAGAAACATGTTTATTTCTGCTGAAAAACACGTTTTGCAAATTCTGTACACTGGGGTTAAGGGCTGAGTGTGTGGGCTCTTGTGAGCCTTGCTGTTACAAGGAGATTCAGTTGTCTGAAAAAACGCGTTTATTTCGGGCTGAAAAACACGTTTTGAAAAGTGTGATGTTACTGCCCCATAACTTACATGGGGTTGACCAAACTTGCAGAAACATGTTTATTTCTGCTGAAAAACACGTTTTGACACTTTCTGTACACTGGGGTTAAAGGCTGAGTGTGTGGGCTCTTCTGAGCCTTGCTGTTACAAGGAGATTCAGTTGTCTGAAAAAACGCGTTTATTTCGGGCTGAAAAACACGTTTTGAAAAGTGTGATGTTACTGCCCCATAACTTACATGGGGTTGACCAAACTTGCAGAAACATGTTTATTTCTGCTGAAAAACACGTTTTGACACTTTCTGTACACTGGGGTTAAAGGCTGAGTGTGTGGGCTCTTCTGAGCCTTGCTGTTACAAGGAGATTCAGTTGTCTGAAAAAACGCGTTTATTTCGGGCTGAAAAACATGTTTTGAAAAGTGTGATGTTACTGCCCCATAACTTACATGGGGTTGACCAAACTTGCAGAAACATGTTTATTTCTGCTAAAAAACACGTTTTGACCCTTTCTGCACACTGGGGTTAAGGGCTGAGTGTGTGGGCACTTCTGAGCCTTGCTGTTACAAGGAGATTCAGTTGTCTGAAAAAACGCGTTTATTTCGGGCTGAAAAACACGTTTTGAAAAGTGTGATGTTACTGCCCCATAACTTACATGGGGTTGACCAAACTTGCAGAAACATGTTTATTTCTGCTGAAAAACACGTTTTGACACTTTCTGTACACTGGGGTTAAGGGCTGAGTGTGTGGGCTCTTCTGAGCCTTGCTGTTACAAGGAGATTCAGTTGTCTGAAAAAACGCGTTTATTTCGGGCTGAAAAACACGTTTTGAAAAGTGTGATGTTACTGCCCCATAACTTACATGGGGTTGACCAAACTTGCAGAAACATGTTTATTTCTGCTGAAAAACACGTTTTGACACTTTCTGTACACTGGGGTTAAGGGCTGAGTGTGTGGGCTCTTCTGAGCCTTGCTGTTACAAGGAGATTCAGTTGTCTGAAAAAACGCGTTTATTTCGGGCTGAAAAACACGTTTTGAAAAGTGTGATGTTACTGCCCCATAACTTACATGGGGTTGACCAAACTTGCAGAAACATGTTTATTTCTGCTAAAAAACACGTTTTTACCCTTTCTGCACACTGGGGTTAAGGGCTGAGTGTGTGGGCACTTCTGAGCCTTGCTGTTACAAGTAGATTCAGTTGCCTGAAAAAACGCGTTTATTTCGGGCTGAAAAACACGTTTTGAAAAGTGTCATGTTACTGCCCCATAACTTACATGGGGTTGACCAAACTTGCAGAAACATGTTTATTTCTGCTGAAAAACACGTTTTGACACTTTCTGTACACTGGGGTTAAGGGCTGAGTGTGTGGGCTCTTGTGAGCCTTGCTGTTACAAGGAGATTCAGTTGTCTTAAAAAACGCGTTTATTTCGGGCTGAAAAACACGTTTTGAAAAGGTGATGTTACTGCCCCATAACTTACATGGGGTTGACCAAACTTGCAGAAACATGTTTATTTCTGCTGAAAAACACGTTTTGACACTTTCTGTACACTGGGGTTAAGGGCTGAGTGTGTGGGCTCTTGTGAGCCTTGCTGTTACAAGGAGATTCAGTTGTCTTAAAAACCGCGTTTATTTCGGGCTGAAAAACACGTTTTGAAAAGTGTGATGTTACTGCCCCATAACTTACATGGGGTTGACCAAACTTGCAGAAACATGTTTATTTCTGCTGAAAAACACGTTTTGACACTTTCTGTACACTGGGGTTAAGGGCTGAGTGTGTGGGCTCTTCTGAGCCTTGCTGTTACAAGGAGATTCAGTTGTCTGAAAAAACGCGTTTATTTCGGGCTGAAAAACACGTTTTGAAAAGTGTGATGTTACTGCCCCATAACTTACATGGGGTTGACCAAACTTGCAGAAACATGTTTATTTCTGCTGAAAAACACGTTTTGACACTTTCTGTACACTGGGGTTAAGGGCTGAGTGTGTGGGCTCTTCTGAGCCTTGCTGTTACAAGGAGATTCAGTTGTCTGAAAAAACGCGTTTATTTCGGGCTGAAAAACACGTTTTGAAAAGTGTGATGTTACTGCCCCATAACTTACATGGGGTTGACCAAACTTGCAGAAACATGTTTATTTCTGCTGAAAAACACGTTTTGACACTTTCTGTACACTGGGGTTAAAGGCTGAGTGTGTGGGCTCTTCTGAGCCTTGCTGTTACAAGGAGATTCAGTTGTCTGAAAAAACGCGTTTATTTCGGGCTGAAAAACATGTTTTGAAAAGTGTGATGTTACTGCCCCATAACTTACATGGGGTTGACCAAACTTGCAGAAACATGTTTATTTCTGCTAAAAAACACGTTTTGACCCTTTCTGCACACTGGGGTTAAGGGCTGAGTGTGTGGGCACTTCTGAGCCTTGCTGTTACAAGGAGATTCAGTTGTCTGAAAAAACGCGTTTATTTCGGGCTGAAAAACACGTTTTGAAAAGTGTGATGTTACTGCCCCATAACTTACATGGGGTTGACCAAACTTGCAGAAACATGTTTATTTCTGCTGAAAAACACGTTTTGACACTTTCTGTACACTGGGGTTAAGGGCTGAGTGTGTGGGCTCTTCTGAGCCTTGCTGTTACAAGGAGATTCAGTTGTCTGAAAAAACGCGTTTATTTCGGGCTGAAAAACACGTTTTGAAAAGTGTGATGTTACTGCCCCATAACTTACATGGGGTTGACCAAACTTGCAGAAACATGTTTATTTCTGCTGAAAAACACGTTTTGACACTTTCTGTACACTGGGGTTAAGGGCTGAGTGTGTGGGCTCTTCTGAGCCTTGCTGTTACAAGGAGATTCAGTTGTCTGAAAAAACGCGTTTATTTCGGGCTGAAAAACACGTTTTGAAAAGTGTGATGTTACTGCCCCATAACTTACATGGGGTTGACCAAACTTGCAGAAACATGTTTATTTCTGCTAAAAAACACGTTTTTACCCTTTCTGCACACTGGGGTTAAGGGCTGAGTGTGTGGGCACTTCTGAGCCTTGCTGTTACAAGTAGATTCAGTTGCCTGAAAAAACGCGTTTATTTCGGGCTGAAAAACACGTTTTGAAAAGTGTCATGTTACTGCCCCATAACTTACATGGGGTTGACCAAACTTGCAGAAACATGTTTATTTCTGCTGAAAAACACGTTTTGACACTTTCTGTACACTGGGGTTAAGGGCTGAGTGTGTGGGCTCTTGTGAGCCTTGCTGTTACAAGGAGATTCAGTTGTCTTAAAAAACGCGTTTATTTCGGGCTGAAAAACACGTTTTGAAAAGGTGATGTTACTGCCCCATAACTTACATGGGGTTGACCAAACTTGCAGAAACATGTTTATTTCTGCTGAAAAACACGTTTTGACACTTTCTGTACACTGGGGTTAAGGGCTGAGTGTGTGGGCTCTTGTGAGCCTTGCTGTTACAAGGAGATTCAGTTGTCTTAAAAACCGCGTTTATTTCGGGCTGAAAAACACGTTTTGAAAAGTGTGATGTTACTGCCCCATAACTTACATGGGGTTGACCAAACTTGCAGAAACATGTTTATTTCTGCTGAAAAACACGTTTTGACACTTTCTGTACACTGGGGTTAAGGGCTGAGTGTGTGGGCTCTTCTGAGCCTTGCTGTTACAAGGAGATTCAGTTGTCTGAAAAAACGCGTTTATTTCGGGCTGAAAAACACGTTTTGAAAAGTGTGATGTTACTGCCCCATAACTTACATGGGGTTGACCAAACTTGCAGAAACATGTTTATTTCTGCTGAAAAACACGTTTTGACACTTTCTGTACACTGGGGTTAAGGGCTGAGTGTGTGGGCTCTTCTGAGCCTTGCTGTTACAAGGAGATTCAGTTGTCTGAAAAAACGCGTTTATTTCGGGCTGAAAAACACGTTTTGAAAAGTGTGATGTTACTGCCCCATAACTTACATGGGGTTGACCAAACTTGCAGAAACATGTTTATTTCTGCTGAAAAACACGTTTTGACACTTTCTGTACACTGGGGTTAAAGGCTGAGTGTGTGGGCTCTTCTGAGCCTTGCTGTTACAAGGAGATTCAGTTGTCTGAAAAAACGCGTTTATTTCGGGCTGAAAAACATGTTTTGAAAAGTGTGATGTTACTGCCCCATAACTTACATGGGGTTGACCAAACTTGCAGAAACATGTTTATTTCTGCTAAAAAACACGTTTTGACCCTTTCTGCACACTGGGGTTAAGGGCTGAGTGTGTGGGCACTTCTGAGCCTTGCTGTTACAAGGAGATTCAGTTGTCTGAAAAAACGCGTTTATTTCGGGCTGAAAAACACGTTTTGAAAAGTGTGATGTTACTGCCCCATAACTTACATGGGGTTGACCAAACTTGCAGAAACATGTTTATTTCTGCTGAAAAACACGTTTTGACACTTTCTGTACACTGGGGTTAAGGGCTGAGTGTGTGGGCTCTTCTGAGCCTTGCTGTTACAAGGAGATTCAGTTGTCTGAAAAAACGCGTTTATTTCGGGCTGAAAAACACGTTTTGAAAAGTGTGATGTTACTGCCCCATAACTTACATGGGGTTGACCAAACTTGCAGAAACATGTTTATTTCTGCTGAAAAACACGTTTTGACACTTTCTGTACACTGGGGTTAAGGGCTGAGTGTGTGGGCTCTTCTTAGCCTTGCTGTTACAAGGAGATTCAGTTGACTGAAAAAACGCGTTTATTTCGGGCTAAAAAACACGTTTTGAAAAGTGTCATGTTACTGCCCCATAACTTACATGGGGTTGACCAAACTTGCAGAAACATGTTTATTTCTGCTGAAAAACACGTTTTGACACTTTCTGTACACTGGGGTTAAGGGCTGAGTGTGTGGGCTCTTCTGAGCCTTGCTGTTACAAGGAGATTCAGTTGTCTGAAAAAACGCGTTTATTTCGGGCTGAAAAACACGTTTTGAAAAGTGTGATGTTACTGCCCCATAACTTACATGGGGTTGACCAAACTTGCAGAAACATGTTTATTTCTGCTAAAAAACACGTTTTTACCCTTTCTGCACACTGGGGTTAAGGGCTGAGTGTGTGGGCACTTCTGAGCCTTGCTGTTACAAGTAGATTCAGTTGCCTGAAAAAACGCGTTTATTTCGGGCTGAAAAACACGTTTTGAAAAGTGTCATGTTACTGCCCCATAACTTACATGGGGTTGACCAAACTTGCAGAAACATGTTTATTTCTGCTGAAAAACACGTTTTGACACTTTCTGTACACTGGGGTTAAGGGCTGAGTGTGTGGGCTCTTGTGAGCCTTGCTGTTACAAGGAGATTCAGTTGTCTTAAAAAACGCGTTTATTTCGGGCTGAAAAACACGTTTTGAAAAGGTGATGTTACTGCCCCATAACTTACATGGGGTTGACCAAACTTGCAGAAACATGTTTATTTCTGCTGAAAAACACGTTTTGACACTTTCTGTACACTGGGGTTAAGGGCTGAGTGTGTGGGCTCTTGTGAGCCTTGCTGTTACAAGGAGATTCAGTTGTCTTAAAAAACGCGTTTATTTCGGGCTGAAAAACACGTTTTGAAAAGTGTGATGTTACTGCCCCATAACTTACATGGGGTTGACCAAACTTGCAGAAACATGTTTATTTCTGCTGAAAAACACGTTTTGACACTTTCTGTACACTGGGGTTAAGGGCTGAGTGTGTGGGCTCTTCTGAGCCTTGCTGTTACAAGGAGATTCAGTTGTCTGAAAAAACGCGTTTATTTCGGGCTGAAAAACACGTTTTGAAAAGTGTGATGTTACTGCCCCATAACTTACATGGGGTTGACCAAACTTGCAGAAACATGTTTATTTCTGCTGAAAAACACGTTTTGACACTTTCTGTACACTGGGGTTAAGGGCTGAGTGTGTGGGCTCTTCTGAGCCTTGCTGTTACAAGGAGATTCAGTTGTCTGAAAAAACGCGTTTATTTCGGGCTGAAAAACACGTTTTGAAAAGTGTGATGTTACTGCCCCATAACTTACATGGGGTTGACCAAACTTGCAGAAACATGTTTATTTCTGCTAAAAAACACGTTTTTACCCTTTCTGCACACTGGGGTTAAGGGCTGAGTGTGTGGGCACTTCTGAGCCTTGCTGTTACAAGTAGATTCAGTTGCCTGAAAAAACGCGTTTATTTCGGGCTGAAAAACACGTTTTGAAAAGTGTCATGTTACTGCCCCATAACTTACATGGGGTTGACCAAACTTGCAGAAACATGTTTATTTCTGCTGAAAAACACGTTTTGACACTTTCTGTACACTGGGGTTAAGGGCTGAGTGTGTGGGCTCTTGTGAGCCTTGCTGTTACAAGGAGATTCAGTTGTCTTAAAAAACGCGTTTATTTCGGGCTGAAAAACACGTTTTGAAAAGGTAATGTTACTGCCCCATAACTTACATGGGGTTGACCAAACTTGCAGAAACATGTTTATTTCTGCTGAAAAACACGTTTTGACACTTTCTGTACACTGGGGTTAAGGGCTGAGTGTGTGGGCTCTTGTGAGCCTTGCTGTTACAAGGAGATTCAGTTGTCTTAAAAAACGCGTTTATTTCGGGCTGAAAAACACGTTTTGAAAAGGTAATGTTACTGCCCCATAACTTACATGGGGTTGACCAAACTTGCAGAAACATGTTTATTTCTGCTGAAAAACACGTTTTGACACTTTCTGTACACTGGGGTTAAGGGCTGAGTGTGTGGGCTCTTGTGAGCCTTGCTGTTACAAGGAGATTCAGTTGTCTTAAAAAACGCGTTTATTTCGGGCTGAAAAACACGTTTTGAAAAGTGTGATGTTACTGCCCCATAACTTACATGGGGTTGACCAAACTTGCAGAAACATGTTTATTTCTGCTGAAAAACACGTTTTGACACTTTCTGTACACTGGGGTTAAGGGCTGAGTGTGTGGGCTCTTCTGAGCCTTGCTGTTACAAGGAGATTCAGTTGTCTTAAAAAACGCGTTTATTTCGGGCTGAAAAACACGTTTTGAAAAGTGTGATGTTACTGCCCCATAACTTACATGGGGTTGACCAAACTTGCAGAAACATGTTTATTTCTGCTGAAAAACACGTTTTGACACTTTCTGTACACTGGGGTTAAGGGCTGAGTGTGTGGGCTCTTCTTAGCCTTGCTGTTACAAGGAGATTCAGTTGACTGAAAAAACGCGTTTATTTCGGGCTAAAAAACACGTTTTGAAAAGTGTCATGTTACTGCCCCATAACTTACATGGGGTTGACCAAACTTGCAGAAACATGTTTATTTCTGCTGAAAAACACGTTTTGACACTTTCTGTACACTGGGGTTAAGGGCTGTGTGTGTGGGCTCTTCTTAGCCTTGCTGTTACAAGGAGATTCAGTTGTCTGAAAAAACGCGTTTATTTCGGGCTGAAAAACACGTTTTGAAAAGTGTGATGTTACTGCCCCATAACTTACATGGGGTTGACCAAACTTGCAGAAACATGTTTATTTCTGCTGAAAAACACGTTTTGACAATTTCTGTACACTGGGGTTAAGGGCTGAGTGTGTGGGCTCTTGTGAGCCTTGCTGTTACAAGGAGATTCAGTTGTCTGAAAAAAACGCGTTTATTTCGGGCTGAAAAACACGTATTGAAAAGTGTGATGTTACTGCCCCATAACTTACATGGGGTTGACCAAACTTGCAGAAACATGTTTATTTCTGCTGAAAAACACGTTTTGACACTTTCTGTACACTGGGGTTAAAGGCTGAGTGTGTGGGCTCTTCTGAGCCTTGCTGTTACAAGGAGATTCAGTTGTCTGAAAAAACGCGTTTATTTCGGGCTGAAAAACACGTTTTGAAAAGTGTGATGTTACTGCCCCATAACTTACATGGGGTTGACCAAACTTGCAGAAACATGTTTATTTCTGCTGAAAAACACGTTTTGACACTTTCTGTACACTGGGGTTAAAGGCTGAGTGTGTGGGCTCTTCTGAGCCTTGCTGTTACAAGGAGATTCAGTTGTCTGAAAAAACGCGTTTATTTCGGGCTGAAAAACATGTTTTGAAAAGTGTGATGTTACTGCCCCATAACTTACATGGGGTTGACCAAACTTGCAGAAACATGTTTATTTCTGCTAAAAAACACGTTTTGACCCTTTCTGCACACTGGGGTTAAGGGCTGAGTGTGTGGGCACTTCTGAGCCTTGCTGTTACAAGGAGATTCAGTTGTCTGAAAAAACGCGTTTATTTCGGGCTGAAAAACACGTTTTGAAAAGTGTGATGTTACTGCCCCATAACTTACATGGGGTTGACCAAACTTGCAGAAACATGTTTATTTCTGCTGAAAAACACGTTTTGACACTTTCTGTACACTGGGGTTAAGGGCTGAGTGTGTGGGCTCTTCTTAGCCTTGCTGTTACAAGGAGATTCAGTTGAGTGAAAAAACGCGTTTATTTCGGGCTAAAAAACACGTTTTGAAAAGTGTCATGTTACTGCCCCATAACTTACATGGGGTTGACCAAACTTGCAGAAACATGTTTATTTCTGCTGAAAAACACGTTTTGACACTTTCTGTACACTGGGGTTAAGGGCTGAGTGTGTGGGCTCTTCTGAGCCTTGCTGTTACAAGGAGATTCAGTTGTCTGAAAAAACGCGTTTATTTCGGGCTGAAAAACACGTTTTGAAAAGTGTGATGTTACTGCCCCATAACTTACATGGGGTTGACCAAACTTGCAGAAACATGTTTATTTCTGCTAAAAAACACGTTTTTACCCTTTCTGCACACTGGGGTTAAGGGCTGAGTGTGTGGGCACTTCTGAGCCTTGCTGTTACAAGTAGATTCAGTTGCCTGAAAAAACGCGTTTATTTCGGGCTGAAAAACACGTTTTGAAAAGTGTCATGTTACTGCCCCATAACTTACATGGGGTTGACCAAACTTGCAGAAACATGTTTATTTCTGCTGAAAAACACGTTTTGACACTTTCTGTACACTGGGGTTAAGGGCTGAGTGTGTGGGCTCTTGTGAGCCTTGCTGTTACAAGGAGATTCAGTTGTCTTAAAAAACGCGTTTATTTCGGGCTGAAAAACACGTTTTGAAAAGGTGATGTTACTGCCCCATAACTTACATGGGGTTGACCAAACTTGCAGAAACATGTTTATTTCTGCTGAAAAACACGTTTTGACACTTTCTGTACACTGGGGTTAAGGGCTGAGTGTGTGGGCTCTTGTGAGCCTTGCTGTTACAAGGAGATTCAGTTGTCTTAAAAAACGCGTTTATTTCGGGCTGAAAAACACGTTTTGAAAAGTGTGATGTTACTGCCCCATAACTTACATGGGGTTGACCAAACTTGCAGAAACATGTTTATTTCTGCTGAAAAACACGTTTTGACACTTTCTGTACACTGGGGTTAAGGGCTGAGTGTGTGGGCTCTTCTGAGCCTTGCTGTTACAAGGAGATTCAGTTGTCTGAAAAAACGCGTTTATTTCGGGCTGAAAAACACGTTTTGAAAAGTGTGATGTTACTGCCCCATAACTTACATGGGGTTGACCAAACTTGCAGAAACATGTTTATTTCTGCTGAAAAACACGTTTTGACACTTTCTGTACACTGGGGTTAAGGGCTGAGTGTGTGGGCTCTTCTGAGCCTTGCTGTTACAAGGAGATTCAGTTGTCTGAAAAAACGCGTTTATTTCGGGCTGAAAAACACGTTTTGAAAAGTGTGATGTTACTGCCCCATAACTTACATGGGGTTGACCAAACTTGCAGAAACATGTTTATTTCTGCTGAAAAACACGTTTTGACACTTTCTGTACACTGGGGTTAAAGGCTGAGTGTGTGGGCTCTTCTGAGCCTTGCTGTTACAAGGAGATTCAGTTGTCTGAAAAAACGCGTTTATTTCGGGCTGAAAAACATGTTTTGAAAAGTGTGATGTTACTGCCCCATAACTTACATGGGGTTGACCAAACTTGCAGAAACATGTTTATTTCTGCTAAAAAACACGTTTTGACCCTTTCTGCACACTGGGGTTAAGGGCTGAGTGTGTGGGCACTTCTGAGCCTTGCTGTTACAAGGAGATTCAGTTGTCTGAAAAAACGCGTTTATTTCGGGCTGAAAAACACGTTTTGAAAAGTGTGATGTTACTGCCCCATAACTTACATGGGGTTGACCAAACTTGCAGAAACATGTTTATTTCTGCTGAAAAACACGTTTTGACACTTTCTGTACACTGGGGTTAAGGGCTGAGTGTGTGGGCTCTTCTGAGCCTTGCTGTTACAAGGAGATTCAGTTGTCTGAAAAAACGCGTTTATTTCGGGCTGAAAAACACGTTTTGAAAAGTGTGATGTTACTGCCCCATAACTTACATGGGGTTGACCAAACTTGCAGAAACATGTTTATTTCTGCTGAAAAACACGTTTTGACACTTTCTGTACACTGGGGTTAAGGGCTGAGTGTGTGGGCTCTTCTTAGCCTTGCTGTTACAAGGAGATTCAGTTGACTGAAAAAACGCGTTTATTTCGGGCTAAAAAACACGTTTTGAAAAGTGTCATGTTACTGCCCCATAACTTACATGGGGTTGACCAAACTTGCAGAAACATGTTTATTTCTGCTGAAAAACACGTTTTGACACTTTCTGTACACTGGGGTTAAGGGCTGAGTGTGTGGGCTCTTCTGAGCCTTGCTGTTACAAGGAGATTCAGTTGTCTGAAAAAACGCGTTTATTTCGGGCTGAAAAACACGTTTTGAAAAGTGTGATGTTACTGCCCCATAACTTACATGGGGTTGACCAAACTTGCAGAAACATGTTTATTTCTGCTAAAAAACACGTTTTTACCCTTTCTGCACACTGGGGTTAAGGGCTGAGTGTGTGGGCACTTCTGAGCCTTGCTGTTACAAGTAGATTCAGTTGCCTGAAAAAACGCGTTTATTTCGGGCTGAAAAACACGTTTTGAAAAGTGTCATGTTACTGCCCCATAACTTACATGGGGTTGACCAAACTTGCAGAAACATGTTTATTTCTGCTGAAAAACACGTTTTGACACTTTCTGTACACTGGGGTTAAGGGCTGAGTGTGTGGGCTCTTGTGAGCCTTGCTGTTACAAGGAGATTCAGTTGTCTTAAAAAACGCGTTTATTTCGGGCTGAAAAACACGTTTTGAAAAGGTGATGTTACTGCCCCATAACTTACATGGGGTTGACCAAACTTGCAGAAACATGTTTATTTCTGCTGAAAAACACGTTTTGACACTTTCTGTACACTGGGGTTAAGGGCTGAGTGTGTGGGCTCTTGTGAGCCTTGCTGTTACAAGGAGATTCAGTTGTCTTAAAAAACGCGTTTATTTCGGGCTGAAAAACACGTTTTGAAAAGTGTGATGTTACTGCCCCATAACTTACATGGGGTTGACCAAACTTGCAGAAACATGTTTATTTCTGCTGAAAAACACGTTTTGACACTTTCTGTACACTGGGGTTAAGGGCTGAGTGTGTGGGCTCTTCTGAGCCTTGCTGTTACAAGGAGATTCAGTTGTCTGAAAAAACGCGTTTATTTCGGGCTGAAAAACACGTTTTGAAAAGTGTGATGTTACTGCCCCATAACTTACATGGGGTTGACCAAACTTGCAGAAACATGTTTATTTCTGCTGAAAAACACGTTTTGACACTTTCTGTACACTGGGGTTAAGGGCTGAGTGTGTGGGCTCTTCTGAGCCTTGCTGTTACAAGGAGATTCAGTTGTCTGAAAAAACGCGTTTATTTCGGGCTGAAAAACACGTTTTGAAAAGTGTGATGTTACTGCCCCATAACTTACATGGGGTTGACCAAACTTGCAGAAACATGTTTATTTCTGCTAAAAAACACGTTTTTACCCTTTCTGCACACTGGGGTTAAGGGCTGAGTGTGTGGGCACTTCTGAGCCTTGCTGTTACAAGTAGATTCAGTTGCCTGAAAAAACGCGTTTATTTCGGGCTGAAAAACACGTTTTGAAAAGTGTCATGTTACTGCCCCATAACTTACATGGGGTTGACCAAACTTGCAGAAACATGTTTATTTCTGCTGAAAAACACGTTTTGACACTTTCTGTACACTGGGGTTAAGGGCTGAGTGTGTGGGCTCTTGTGAGCCTTGCTGTTACAAGGAGATTCAGTTGTCTTAAAAAACGCGTTTATTTCGGGCTGAAAAACACGTTTTGAAAAGGTAATGTTACTGCCCCATAACTTACATGGGGTTGACCAAACTTGCAGAAACATGTTTATTTCTGCTGAAAAACACGTTTTGACACTTTCTGTACACTGGGGTTAAGGGCTGAGTGTGTGGGCTCTTGTGAGCCTTGCTGTTACAAGGAGATTCAGTTGTCTTAAAAAACGCGTTTATTTCGGGCTGAAAAACACGTTTTGAAAAGTGTGATGTTACTGCCCCATAACTTACATGGGGTTGACCAAACTTGCAGAAACATGTTTATTTCTGCTGAAAAACACGTTTTGACACTTTCTGTACACTGGGGTTAAGGGCTGAGTGTGTGGGCTCTTCTGAGCCTTGCTGTTACAAGGAGATTCAGTTGTCTTAAAAAACGCGTTTATTTCGGGCTGAAAAACACGTTTTGAAAAGTGTGATGTTACTGCCCCATAACTTACATGGGGTTGACCAAACTTGCAGAAACATGTTTATTTCTGCTGAAAAACACGTTTTGACACTTTCTGTACACTGGGGTTAAGGGCTGAGTGTGTGGGCTCTTCTTAGCCTTGCTGTTACAAGGAGATTCAGTTGACTGAAAAAACGCGTTTATTTCGGGCTAAAAAACACGTTTTGAAAAGTGTCATGTTACTGCCCCATAACTTACATGGGGTTGACCAAACTTGCAGAAACATGTTTATTTCTGCTGAAAAACACGTTTTGACACTTTCTGTACACTGGGGTTAAGGGCTGTGTGTGTGGGCTCTTCTTAGCCTTGCTGTTACAAGGAGATTCAGTTGTCTGAAAAAACGCGTTTATTTCGGGCTGAAAAACACGTTTTGAAAAGTGTGATGTTACTGCCCCATAACTTACATGGGGTTGACCAAACTTGCAGAAACATGTTTATTTCTGCTGAAAAACACGTTTTGACAATTTCTGTACACTGGGGTTAAGGGCTGAGTGTGTGGGCTCTTGTGAGCCTTGCTGTTACAAGGAGATTCAGTTGTCTGAAAAAAACGCGTTTATTTCGGGCTGAAAAACACGTATTGAAAAGTGTGATGTTACTGCCCCATAACTTACATGGGGTTGACCAAACTTGCAGAAACATGTTTATTTCTGCTGAAAAACACGTTTTGACACTTTCTGTACACTGGGGTTAAAGGCTGAGTGTGTGGGCTCTTCTGAGCCTTGCTGTTACAAGGAGATTCAGTTGTCTGAAAAAACGCGTTTATTTCGGGCTGAAAAACACGTTTTGAAAAGTGTGATGTTACTGCCCCATAACTTACATGGGGTTGACCAAACTTGCAGAAACATGTTTATTTCTGCTGAAAAACACGTTTTGACACTTTCTGTACACTGGGGTTAAAGGCTGAGTGTGTGGGCTCTTCTGAGCCTTGCTGTTACAAGGAGATTCAGTTGTCTGAAAAAACGCGTTTATTTCGGGCTGAAAAACATGTTTTGAAAAGTGTGATGTTACTGCCCCATAACTTACATGGGGTTGACCAAACTTGCAGAAACATGTTTATTTCTGCTAAAAAACACGTTTTGACCCTTTCTGCACACTGGGGTTAAGGGCTGAGTGTGTGGGCACTTCTGAGCCTTGCTGTTACAAGGAGATTCAGTTGTCTGAAAAAACGCGTTTATTTCGGGCTGAAAAACACGTTTTGAAAAGTGTGATGTTACTGCCCCATAACTTACATGGGGTTGACCAAACTTGCAGAAACATGTTTATTTCTGCTGAAAAACACGTTTTGACACTTTCTGTACACTGGGGTTAAGGGCTGAGTGTGTGGGCTCTTCTTAGCCTTGCTGTTACAAGGAGATTCAGTTGAGTGAAAAAACGCGTTTATTTCGGGCTAAAAAACACGTTTTGAAAAGTGTCATGTTACTGCCCCATAACTTACATGGGGTTGACCAAACTTGCAGAAACATGTTTATTTCTGCTGAAAAACACGTTTTGACACTTTCTGTACACTGGGGTTAAGGGCTGAGTGTGTGGGCTCTTCTGAGCCTTGCTGTTACAAGGAGATTCAGTTGTCTGAAAAAACGCGTTTATTTCGGGCTGAAAAACACGTTTTGAAAAGTGTGATGTTACTGCCCCATAACTTACATGGGGTTGACCAAACTTGCAGAAACATGTTTATTTCTGCTAAAAAACACGTTTTTACCCTTTCTGCACACTGGGGTTAAGGGCTGAGTGTGTGGGCACTTCTGAGCCTTGCTGTTACAAGTAGATTCAGTTGCCTGAAAAAACGCGTTTATTTCGGGCTGAAAAACACGTTTTGAAAAGTGTCATGTTACTGCCCCATAACTTACATGGGGTTGACCAAACTTGCAGAAACATGTTTATTTCTGCTGAAAAACACGTTTTGACACTTTCTGTACACTGGGGTTAAGGGCTGAGTGTGTGGGCTCTTGTGAGCCTTGCTGTTACAAGGAGATTCAGTTGTCTTAAAAAACGCGTTTATTTCGGGCTGAAAAACACGTTTTGAAAAGGTGATGTTACTGCCCCATAACTTACATGGGGTTGACCAAACTTGCAGAAACATGTTTATTTCTGCTGAAAAACACGTTTTGACACTTTCTGTACACTGGGGTTAAGGGCTGAGTGTGTGGGCTCTTGTGAGCCTTGCTGTTACAAGGAGATTCAGTTGTCTTAAAAAACGCGTTTATTTCGGGCTGAAAAACACGTTTTGAAAAGTGTGATGTTACTGCCCCATAACTTACATGGGGTTGACCAAACTTGCAGAAAC
This sequence comes from Lepisosteus oculatus, assembly GCF_040954835.1. Classification (NCBI taxonomy): domain Eukaryota; kingdom Metazoa; phylum Chordata; class Actinopteri; order Semionotiformes; family Lepisosteidae; genus Lepisosteus; species Lepisosteus oculatus. The sequence goes on from NW_027167710.1 coordinate 140,771, forward strand.
ATGTTTATTTCTGCTGAAAAACACGTTTTGACACTTTCTGTACACTGGGGTTAAGGGCTGAGTGTGTGGGCTCTTCTGAGCCTTGCTGTTACAAGGAGATTCAGTTGTCTGAAAAAACGCGTTTATTTCGGGCTGAAAAACACGTTTTGAAAAGTGTGATGTTACTGCCCCATAACTTACATGGGGTTGACCAAACTTGCAGAAACATGTTTATTTCTGCTGAAAAACACGTTTTGACACTTTCTGTACACTGGGGTTAAGGGCTGAGTGTGTGGGCTCTTCTGAGCCTTGCTGTTACAAGGAGATTCAGTTGTCTGAAAAAACGCGTTTATTTCGGGCTGAAAAACACGTTTTGAAAAGTGTGATGTTACTGCCCCATAACTTACATGGGGTTGACCAAACTTGCAGAAACATGTTTATTTCTGCTGAAAAACACGTTTTGACACTTTCTGTACACTGGGGTTAAAGGCTGAGTGTGTGGGCTCTTCTGAGCCTTGCTGTTACAAGGAGATTCAGTTGTCTGAAAAAACGCGTTTATTTCGGGCTGAAAAACATGTTTTGAAAAGTGTGATGTTACTGCCCCATAACTTACATGGGGTTGACCAAACTTGCAGAAACATGTTTATTTCTGCTAAAAAACACGTTTTGACCCTTTCTGCACACTGGGGTTAAGGGCTGAGTGTGTGGGCACTTCTGAGCCTTGCTGTTACAAGGAGATTCAGTTGTCTGAAAAAACGCGTTTATTTCGGGCTGAAAAACACGTTTTGAAAAGTGTGATGTTACTGCCCCATAACTTACATGGGGTTGACCAAACTTGCAGAAACATGTTTATTTCTGCTGAAAAACACGTTTTGACACTTTCTGTACACTGGGGTTAAGGGCTGAGTGTGTGGGCTCTTCTGAGCCTTGCTGTTACAAGGAGATTCAGTTGTCTGAAAAAACGCGTTTATTTCGGGCTGAAAAACACGTTTTGAAAAGTGTGATGTTACTGCCCCATAACTTACATGGGGTTGACCAAACTTGCAGAAACATGTTTATTTCTGCTGAAAAACACGTTTTGACACTTTCTGTACACTGGGGTTAAGGGCTGAGTGTGTGGGCTCTTCTTAGCCTTGCTGTTACAAGGAGATTCAGTTGAGTGAAAAAACGCGTTTATTTCGGGCTAAAAAACACGTTTTGAAAAGTGTCATGTTACTGCCCCATAACTTACATGGGGTTGACCAAACTTGCAGAAACATGTTTATTTCTGCTAAAAAACACGTTTTTACCCTTTCTGCACACTGGGGTTAAGGGCTGAGTGTGTGGGCACTTCTGAGCCTTGCTGTTACAAGTAGATTCAGTTGCCTGAAAAAACGCGTTTATTTCGGGCTGAAAAACACGTTTTGAAAAGTGTCATGTTACTGCCCCATAACTTACATGGGGTTGACAAAACTTGCAGAAACATGTTTATTTCTGCTGAAAAACACGTTTTGACACTTTCTGTACACTGGGGTTAAGGGCTGAGTGTGTGGGCTCTTGTGAGCCTTGCTGTTACAAGGAGATTCAGTTGTCTTAAAAAACGCGTTTATTTCGGGCTGAAAAACACGTTTTGAAAAGGTAATGTTACTGCCCCATAACTTACATGGGGTTGACCAAACTTGCAGAAACATGTTTATTTCTGCTGAAAAACACGTTTTGACACTTTCTGTACACTGGGGTTAAGGGCTGAGTGTGTGGGCTCTTGTGAGCCTTGCTGTTACAAGGAGATTCAGTTGTCTTAAAAAACGCGTTTATTTCGGGCTGAAAAACACGTTTTGAAAAGTGTGATGTTACTGCCCCATAACTTACATGGGGTTGACCAAACTTGCAGAAACATGTTTATTTCTGCTGAAAAACACGTTTTGACACTTTCTGTACACTGGGGTTAAGGGCTGAGTGTGTGGGCTCTTCTGAGCCTTGCTGTTACAAGGAGATTCAGTTGTCTTAAAAAACGCGTTTATTTCGGGCTGAAAAACACGTTTTGAAAAGTGTGATGTTACTGCCCCATAACTTACATGGGGTTGACCAAACTTGCAGAAACATGTTTATTTCTGCTGAAAAACACGTTTTGACACTTTCTGTACACTGGGGTTAAGGGCTGAGTGTGTGGGCTCTTCTTAGCCTTGCTGTTACAAGGAGATTCAGTTGACTGAAAAAACGCGTTTATTTCGGGCTAAAAAACACGTTTTGAAAAGTGTCATGTTACTGCCCCATAACTTACATGGGGTTGACCAAACTTGCAGAAACATGTTTATTTCTGCTGAAAAACACGTTTTGACACTTTCTGTACACTGGGGTTAAGGGCTGTGTGTGTGGGCTCTTCTTAGCCTTGCTGTTACAAGGAGATTCAGTTGTCTGAAAAAACGCGTTTATTTCGGGCTGAAAAACACGTTTTGAAAAGTGTGATGTTACTGCCCCATAACTTACATGGGGTTGACCAAACTTGCAGAAACATGTTTATTTCTGCTGAAAAACACGTTTTGACAATTTCTGTACACTGGGGTTAAGGGCTGAGTGTGTGGGCTCTTGTGAGCCTTGCTGTTACAAGGAGATTCAGTTGTCTGAAAAAAACGCGTTTATTTCGGGCTGAAAAACACGTTTTGAAAAGTGTGATGTTACTGCCCCATAACTTACATGGGGTTGACCAAACTTGCAGAAACATGTTTATTTCTGCTGAAAAACACGTTTTGACACTTTCTGTACACTGGGGTTAAGGGCTGAGTGTGTGGGCTCTTCTTAGCCTTGCTGTTACAAGGAGATTCAGTTGAGTGAAAAAACGCGTTTATTTCGGGCTAAAAAACACGTTTTGAAAAGTGTCATGTTACTGCCCCATAACTTACATGGGGTTGACCAAACTTGCAGAAACATGTTTATTTCTGCTGAAAAACACGTTTTGACACTTTCTGTACACTGGGGTTAAGGGCTGAGTGTGTGGGCTCTTCTGAGCCTTGCTGTTACAAGGAGATTCAGTTGTCTGAAAAAACGCGTTTATTTCGGGCTGAAAAACACGTTTTGAAAAGTGTGATGTTACTGCCCCATAACTTACATGGGGTTGACCAAACTTGCAGAAACATGTTTATTTCTGCTAAAAAACACGTTTTTACCCTTTCTGCACACTGGGGTTAAGGGCTGAGTGTGTGGGCACTTCTGAGCCTTGCTGTTACAAGTAGATTCAGTTGCCTGAAAAAACGCGTTTATTTCGGGCTGAAAAACACGTTTTGAAAAGTGTCATGTTACTGCCCCATAACTTACATGGGGTTGACCAAACTTGCAGAAACATGTTTATTTCTGCTGAAAAACACGTTTTGACACTTTCTGTACACTGGGGTTAAGGGCTGAGTGTGTGGGCTCTTGTGAGCCTTGCTGTTACAAGGAGATTCAGTTGTCTTAAAAAACGCGTTTATTTCGGGCTGAAAAACACGTTTTGAAAAGGTGATGTTACTGCCCCATAACTTACATGGGGTTGACCAAACTTGCAGAAACATGTTTATTTCTGCTGAAAAACACGTTTTGACACTTTCTGTACACTGGGGTTAAGGGCTGAGTGTGTGGGCTCTTGTGAGCCTTGCTGTTACAAGGAGATTCAGTTGTCTTAAAAAACGCGTTTATTTCGGGCTGAAAAACACGTTTTGAAAAGTGTGATGTTACTGCCCCATAACTTACATGGGGTTGACCAAACTTGCAGAAACATGTTTATTTCTGCTGAAAAACACGTTTTGACACTTTCTGTACACTGGGGTTAAGGGCTGAGTGTGTGGGCTCTTCTGAGCCTTGCTGTTACAAGGAGATTCAGTTGTCTGAAAAAACGCGTTTATTTCGGGCTGAAAAACACGTTTTGAAAAGTGTGATGTTACTGCCCCATAACTTACATGGGGTTGACCAAACTTGCAGAAACATGTTTATTTCTGCTGAAAAACACGTTTTGACACTTTCTGTACACTGGGGTTAAGGGCTGAGTGTGTGGGCTCTTCTGAGCCTTGCTGTTACAAGGAGATTCAGTTGTCTGAAAAAACGCGTTTATTTCGGGCTGAAAAACACGTTTTGAAAAGTGTGATGTTACTGCCCCATAACTTACATGGGGTTGACCAAACTTGCAGAAACATGTTTATTTCTGCTGAAAAACACGTTTTGACACTTTCTGTACACTGGGGTTAAAGGCTGAGTGTGTGGGCTCTTCTGAGCCTTGCTGTTACAAGGAGATTCAGTTGTCTGAAAAAACGCGTTTATTTCGGGCTGAAAAACATGTTTTGAAAAGTGTGATGTTACTGCCCCATAACTTACATGGGGTTGACCAAACTTGCAGAAACATGTTTATTTCTGCTAAAAAACACGTTTTGACCCTTTCTGCACACTGGGGTTAAGGGCTGAGTGTGTGGGCACTTCTGAGCCTTGCTGTTACAAGGAGATTCAGTTGTCTGAAAAAACGCGTTTATTTCGGGCTGAAAAACACGTTTTGAAAAGTGTGATGTTACTGCCCCATAACTTACATGGGGTTGACCAAACTTGCAGAAACATGTTTATTTCTGCTGAAAAACACGTTTTGACACTTTCTGTACACTGGGGTTAAGGGCTGAGTGTGTGGGCTCTTCTGAGCCTTGCTGTTACAAGGAGATTCAGTTGTCTGAAAAAACGCGTTTATTTCGGGCTGAAAAACACGTTTTGAAAAGTGTGATGTTACTGCCCCATAACTTACATGGGGTTGACCAAACTTGCAGAAACATGTTTATTTCTGCTGAAAAACACGTTTTGACACTTTCTGTACACTGGGGTTAAGGGCTGAGTGTGTGGGCTCTTCTTAGCCTTGCTGTTACAAGGAGATTCAGTTGAGTGAAAAAACGCGTTTATTTCGGGCTAAAAAACACGTTTTGAAAAGTGTCATGTTACTGCCCCATAACTTACATGGGGTTGACCAAACTTGCAGAAACATGTTTATTTCTGCTGAAAAACACGTTTTGACACTTTCTGTACACTGGGGTTAAGGGCTGAGTGTGTGGGCTCTTCTGAGCCTTGCTGTTACAAGGAGATTCAGTTGTCTGAAAAAACGCGTTTATTTCGGGCTGAAAAACACGTTTTGAAAAGTGTGATGTTACTGCCCCATAACTTACATGGGGTTGACCAAACTTGCAGAAACATGTTTATTTCTGCTAAAAAACACGTTTTTACCCTTTCTGCACACTGGGGTTAAGGGCTGAGTGTGTGGGCACTTCTGAGCCTTGCTGTTACAAGTAGATTCAGTTGCCTGAAAAAACGCGTTTATTTCGGGCTGAAAAACACGTTTTGAAAAGTGTCATGTTACTGCCCCATAACTTACATGGGGTTGACCAAACTTGCAGAAACATGTTTATTTCTGCTGAAAAACACGTTTTGACACTTTCTGTACACTGGGGTTAAGGGCTGAGTGTGTGGGCTCTTGTGAGCCTTGCTGTTACAAGGAGATTCAGTTGTCTTAAAAAACGCGTTTATTTCGGGCTGAAAAACACGTTTTGAAAAGGTGATGTTACTGCCCCATAACTTACATGGGGTTGACCAAACTTGCAGAAACATGTTTATTTCTGCTGAAAAACACGTTTTGACACTTTCTGTACACTGGGGTTAAGGGCTGAGTGTGTGGGCTCTTGTGAGCCTTGCTGTTACAAGGAGATTCAGTTGTCTTAAAAAACGCGTTTATTTCGGGCTGAAAAACACGTTTTGAAAAGTGTGATGTTACTGCCCCATAACTTACATGGGGTTGACCAAACTTGCAGAAACATGTTTATTTCTGCTGAAAAACACGTTTTGACACTTTCTGTACACTGGGGTTAAGGGCTGAGTGTGTGGGCTCTTCTGAGCCTTGCTGTTACAAGGAGATTCAGTTGTCTGAAAAAACGCGTTTATTTCGGGCTGAAAAACACGTTTTGAAAAGTGTGATGTTACTGCCCCATAACTTACATGGGGTTGACCAAACTTGCAGAAACATGTTTATTTCTGCTGAAAAACACGTTTTGACACTTTCTGTACACTGGGGTTAAGGGCTGAGTGTGTGGGCTCTTCTGAGCCTTGCTGTTACAAGGAGATTCAGTTGTCTGAAAAAACGCGTTTATTTCGGGCTGAAAAACACGTTTTGAAAAGTGTGATGTTACTGCCCCATAACTTACATGGGGTTGACCAAACTTGCAGAAACATGTTTATTTCTGCTGAAAAACACGTTTTGACACTTTCTGTACACTGGGGTTAAGGGCTGAGTGTGTGGGCTCTTCTTAGCCTTGCTGTTACAAGGAGATTCAGTTGTCTGAAAAAACGCGTTTATTTCGGGCTGAAAAACACGTTTTGAAAAGTGTGATGTTTCTGGCCCATAACTTACATGGGGTTGACCAAACTTGCAGAAACATGTTTATTTCTGCTGAAAAACACGTTTTGACACTTTCTGTACACTGGGGTTAAGGGCTGAGTGTGTGGGCTCTTCTGAGCCTTGCTGTTACAAGGAGATTCAGTTGTCTGAAAAAACGCGTTTATTTCGGGCTGAAAAACACGTTTTGAAAAGTGTGATGTTACTGCCCCATAACTTAAATGGGGTTGACCAAACTTGCAGAAACATGTTTATTTCTGCTAAAAAACACGTTTTTACCCTTTCTGCACACTGGGGTTAAGGGCTGAGTGTGTGGGCACTTCTGAGCCTTGCTGTTACAAGTAGATTCAGTTGCCTGAAAAAACGCGTTTATTTCGGGCTGAAAAACACGTTTTGAAAAGTGTCATGTTACTGCCCCATAACTTACATGGGGTTGACCAAACTTGCAGAAACATGTTTATTTCTGCTGAAAAACACGTTTTGACACTTTCTGTACACTGGGGTTAAGGGCTGAGTGTGTGGGCTCTTGTGAGCCTTGCTGTTACAAGGAGATTCAGTTGTCTTAAAAAACGCGTTTATTTCGGGCTGAAAAACACGTTTTGAAAAGGTGATGTTACTGCCCCATAACTTACATGGGGTTGACCAAACTTGCAGAAACATGTTTATTTCTGCTGAAAAACACGTTTTGACACTTTCTGTACACTGGGGTTAAGGGCTGAGTGTGTGGGCTCTTCTGAGCCTTGCTGTTACAAGGAGATTCAGTTGTCTGAAAAAACGCGTTTATTTCGGGCTGAAAAACACGTTTTGAAAAGTGTGATGTTACTGCCCCATAACTTACATGGGGTTGACCAAACTTGCAGAAACATGTTTATTTCTGCTGAAAAACACGTTTTGACACTTTCTGTACACTGGGGTTAAGGGCTGAGTGTGTGGGCTCTTCTTAGCCTTGCTGTTACAAGGAGATTCAGTTGTCTGAAAAAACGCGTTTATTTCGGGCTGAAAAACACGTTTTGAAAAGTGTGATGTTACTGCCCCATAACTTACATGGGGTTGACCAAACTTGCAGAAACATGTTTATTTCTGCTGAAAAACACGTTTTGACACTTTCTGTACACTGGGGTTAAGGGCTGTGTGTGTGGGCTCTTCTTAGCCTTGCTGTTACAAGGAGATTCAGTTGTCTGAAAAAACGCGTTTATTTCGGGCTGAAAAACACGTTTTGAAAAGTGTGATGTTACTGCCCCATAACTTACATGGGGTTGACCAAACTTGCAGAAACATGTTTATTTCTGCTGAAAAACACGTTTTGACAATTTCTGTACACTGGGGTTAAGGGCTGAGTGTGTGGGCTCTTGTGAGCCTTGCTGTTACAAGGAGATTCAGTTGTCTGAAAAAACGCGTTTATTTCGGGCTGAAAAACACGTTTTGAAAAGTGTGATGTTACTGCCCCATAACTTACATGGGGTTGACCAAACTTGCAGAAACATGTTTATTTCTGCTGAAAAACACGTTTTGACACTTTCTGTACACTGGGGTTAAAGGCTGAGTGTGTGGGCTCTTCTGAGCCTTGCTGTTACAAGGAGATTCAGTTGTCTGAAAAAACGCGTTTATTTCGGGCTGAAAAACACGTTTTGAAAAGTGTGATGTTACTGCCCCATAACTTACATGGGGTTGACCAAACTTGCAGAAACATGTTTATTTCTGCTGAAAAACACGTTTTGACACTTTCTGTACACTGGGGTTAAAGGCTGAGTGTGTGGGCTCTTCTGAGCCTTGCTGTTACAAGGAGATTCAGTTGTCTGAAAAAACGCGTTTATTTCGGGCTGAAAAACATGTTTTGAAAAGTGTGATGTTACTGCCCCATAACTTACATGGGGTTGACCAAACTTGCAGAAACATGTTTATTTCTGCTAAAAAACACGTTTTGACCCTTTCTGCACACTGGGGTTAAGGGCTGAGTGTGTGGGCACTTCTGAGCCTTGCTGTTACAAGGAGATTCAGTTGTCTGAAAAAACGCGTTTATTTCGGGCTGAAAAACACGTTTTGAAAAGTGTGATGTTACTGCCCCATAACTTACATGGGGTTGACCAAACTTGCAGAAACATGTTTATTTCTGCTGAAAAACACGTTTTGACACTTTCTGTACACTGGGGTTAAGGGCTGAGTGTGTGGGCTCTTCTGAGCCTTGCTGTTACAAGGAGATTCAGTTGTCTGAAAAAACGCGTTTATTTCGGGCTGAAAAACACGTTTTGAAAAGTGTGATGTTACTGCCCCATAACTTACATGGGGTTGACCAAACTTGCAGAAACATGTTTATTTCTGCTGAAAAACACGTTTTGACACTTTCTGTACACTGGGGTTAAGGGCTGAGTGTGTGGGCTCTTCTTAGCCTTGCTGTTACAAGGAGATTCAGTTGACTGAAAAAACGCGTTTATTTCGGGCTAAAAAACACGTTTTGAAAAGTGTCATGTTACTGCCCCATAACTTACATGGGGTTGACCAAACTTGCAGAAACATGTTTATTTCTGCTGAAAAACACGTTTTGACACTTTCTGTACACTGGGGTTAAGGGCTGAGTGTGTGGGCTCTTCTGAGCCTTGCTGTTACAAGGAGATTCAGTTGTCTGAAAAAACGCGTTTATTTCGGGCTGAAAAACACGTTTTGAAAAGTGTGATGTTACTGCCCCATAACTTACATGGGGTTGACCAAACTTGCAGAAACATGTTTATTTCTGCTGAAAAACACGTTTTGACAATTTCTGTACACTGGGGTTAAGGGCTGAGTGTGTGGGCTCTTGTGAGCCTTGCTGTTACAAGGAGATTCAGTTGTCTGAAAAAACGCGTTTATTTCGGGCTGAAAAACACGTTTTGAAAAGTGTGATGTTACTGCCCCATAACTTACATGGGGGTTGACCAAACTTGCAGAAACATGTTTATTTCTGCTGAAAAAACACGTTTTGACACTTTCTGTACACTGGGGTTAAGGGCTGAGTGTGTGGGCTCTTCTGAGCCTTGCTGTTACAAGGAGATTCAGTTGTCTGAAAAAACGCGTTTATTTCGGGCTGAAAAACACGTTTTGAAAAGTGTGATGTTACTGCCCCATAACTTACATGGGGTTGACCAAACTTGCAGAAACATGTTTATTTCTGCTGAAAAACACGTTTTGACACTTTCTGTACACTGGGGTTAAGGGCTGAGTGTGTGGGCTCTTGTGAGCCTTGCTGTTACAAGGAGATTCAGTTGTCTTAAAAAAACGCGTTTATTTCGGGCTGAAAAACACGTTTTGAAAAGTGTGATGTTACTGCCCCATAACTTACATGGGGTTGACCAAACTTGCAGAAACATGTTTATTTCTGCTGAAAACACGTTTTGACACTTTCTGTACACTGGGGTTAAGGGCTGAGTGTGTGGGCTCTTCTGAGCCTTGCTGTTACAAGGAGATTCAGTTGTCTGAAAAAACGCGTTTATTTCGGGCTGAAAAACACGTTTTGAAAAGTGTGATGTTACTGCCCCATAACTTACATGGGGTTGACCAAACTTGCAGAAACATGTTTATTTCTGCTGAAAAACACGTTTTGACACTTTCTGTACCACTGGGGTTAAGGGCTGAGTGTGTGGGCTCTTCTGAGCCTTGTGTTACAAGGAGATTCAGTTGTCTGAAAAAACGCGTTTATTTCGGGCTGAAAAACACGTTTTGAAAAGTGTGATGTTACTGCCCCATAACTTACATGGGGTTGACCAAACTTGCAGAAACATGTTTATTTCTGCTGAAAAACACGTTTTGACACTTTCTGTACACTGGGGTTAAGGGCTGAGTGTGTGGGCTCTTCTTAGCCTTGCTGTTACAAGGAGATTCAGTTGTCTGAAAAAACGCGTTTATTTCGGGCTGAAAAACACGTTTTGAAAAGTGTGATGTTTCTGGCCCATAACTTACATGGGGTTGACCAACTTGCAGAAACATGTTTTATTTCTGCTGAAAAACACGTTTTGACACTTTCTGTACACTGGGTTAAGGGCTGAGTGTGTGGGCTCTTCTGAGCCTTGCTGTTACAAGGAGATTCAGTTGTCTGAAAAAACGCGTTTATTTCGGGCTGAAAAACACGTTTTGAAAAGTGTCATGTTACTGCCCCATAACTTACATGGGGTTGACCAAACTTGCAGAAACATGTTTATTTCTGCTAAAAAACACGTTTTTACCCTTTCTGCACACTGGGGTTAAGGGCTGAGTGTGTGGGCACTTCTGAGCCTTGCTGTTACAAGTAGATTCAGTTGCCTGAAAAAACGCGTTTATTTCGGGCTGAAAAACACGTTTTTGAAAAGTGTCATGTTACTGCCCCATAACTTACATGGGGTGACCAAACTTGCAGAAACATGTTTATTTCTGCTGAGAAAACACGTTTTGACACTTTCTGTACACTGGGGTTAAGGGCTGAGTGTGTGGGCTCTTGTGAGCCTTGCTGTTACAAGGAGATTCAGTTGTCTTAAAAAACGCGTTTATTTCGGGCTGAAAAACACGTTTTGAAAAGGTGATGTTACTGCCCCATAACTTACATGGGGTTGACCAAACTTGCAGAAACATGTTTATTTCTGCTGAATAACACGTTTTGACACTTTCTGTACACTGGGGTTAAGGGCTGAGTGTGTGGGCTCTTGTGAGCCTTGCTGTTACAAGGAGATTCAGTTGTCTTAAAAAACGCGTTTATTTCGGGCTGAAAACACGTTTTGAAAAGTGTGATGTTACTGCCCCATAACTTACATGGGGTTGACCAAACTTGCAGAAACATGTTTATTCTGCTGAAAAACACGTTTTGACACTTTCTGTACACTGGGGTTAAGGGCTGAGTGTGTGGGCTCTTCTGAGCCTTGCTGTTACAAGGAGATTCAGTTGTCTGAAAAAACGCGTTTATTTCGGGCTGAAAAACACGTTTTTGAAAAGTGTGATGTTTCTGGCCCATAACTTACATGGGGTTGACCAAACTTGCAGAAACATGTTTATTTCTGCTGAAAAACACGTTTTGACACTTTCTGTACACTGGGGTTAAGGGCTGAGTGTGTGGGCTCTTCTGAGCCTTGCTGTTACAAGGAGATTCAGTTGCCTGAAAAACGCGTTTATTTCGGGCTGAAAAACACGTTTTGAAAAGTGTCATGTTACTGCCCCATAACTTACATGGGGTTGACCAAACTTGCAGAAACATGTTTATTTCTGCTGAAAAACACGTTTTGACACTTTCTGTACACTGGGGTTAAGGGCTGAGTGTGTGGGCTCTTGTGAGCCTTGCTGTTACAAGGAGATTCAGTTGTCTTAAAAAACGCGTTTATTTCGGGCTGAAAAACACGTTTTGAAAAGGTAATGTTACTGCCCCATAACTTACATGGGGTTGACCAAACTTGCAGAAACATGTTTATTTCTGCTGAAAACACGTTTTGACACTTTCTGTACACTGGGGTTAAGGGCTGAGTGTGTGGGCTCTTGTGAGCCTTGCTGTTACAAGGAGATTCAGTTGTCTTAAAAAACGCGTTTATTTCGGGCTGAAAAACACGTTTTGAAAAGTGTGATGTTACTGCCCCATAACTTACATGGGGTTGACCAAACTTGCAGAAACATGTTTATTTCTGCTGAAAAACACGTTTTGACACTTTCTGTACACTGGGGTTAAGGGCTGAGTGTGTGGGCTCTTCTGAGCCTTGCTGTTACAAGGAGATTCAGTTGTCTGAAAAAACGCGTTTATTTCGGGCTGAAAAACACGTTTTGAAAAGTGTGATGTTACTGCCCCATAACTTACATGGGGTTGACCAAACTTGCAGAAACATGTTTATTTCTGCTGAAAAACACGTTTTGACACTTTCTGTACACTGGGGTTAAGGGCTGAGTGTGTGGGCTCTTCTTAGCCTTGCTGTTACAAGGAGATTCAGTTGACTGAAAAAACGCGTTTATTTCGGGCTAAAAAACACGTTTTGAAAAGTGTCATGTTACTGCCCCATAACTTACATGGGGTTGACCAAACTTGCAGAAACATGTTTATTTCTGCTGAAAAACACGTTTTGACACTTTCTGTACACTGGGGTTAAGGGCTGTGTGTGTGGGCTCTTCTTAGCCTTGCTGTTACAAGGAGATTCAGTTGTCTGAAAAAACGCGTTTATTTCGGGCTGAAAAACACGTTTTGAAAAGTGTGATGTTACTGCCCCATAACTTACATGGGGTTGACCAAACTTGCAGAAACATGTTTATTTCTGCTGAAAAACACGTTTTGACAATTTCTGTACACTGGGGTTAAGGGCTGAGTGTGTGGGCTCTTGTGAGCCTTGCTGTTACAAGGAGATTCAGTTGTCTGAAAAACGCGTTTATTTCGGGCTGAAAAACACGTTTTGAAAAGTGTGATGTTACTGCCCCATAACTTACATGGGGTTGACCAAACTTGCAGAAACATGTTTATTTCTGCTGAAAAACACGTTTTGACACTTTCTGTACACTGGGGTTAAGGGCTGAGTGTGTGGGCTCTTCTGAGCCTTGCTGTTACAAGGAGATTCAGTTGTCTGAAAAAACGCGTTTATTTCGGGCTGAAAAACACGTTTTGAAAAGTGTGATGTTACTGCCCCATAACTTACATGGGGTTGACCAAACTTGCAGAAACATGTTTATTTCTGCTGAAAAACACGTTTTGACACTTTCTGTACACTGGGGTTAAGGGCTGAGTGTGTGGGCTCTTCTTAGCCTTGCTGTTACAAGGAGATTCAGTTGACTGAAAAAACGCGTTTATTTCGGGCTAAAAAACACGTTTTGAAAAGTGTCATGTTACTGCCCCATAACTTACATGGGGTTGACCAAACTTGCAGAAACATGTTTATTTCTGCTGAAAAACACGTTTTGACACTTTCTGTACACTGGGGTTAAGGGCTGAGTGTGTGGGCTCTTCTGAGCCTTGCTGTTACAAGGAGATTCAGTTGTCTGAAAAAACGCGTTTATTTCGGGCTGAAAAACACGTTTTGAAAAGTGTGATGTTACTGCCCCATAACTTACATGGGGTTGACCAAACTTGCAGAAACATGTTTATTTCTGCTAAAAAAACACGTTTTTACCCTTTCTGCACACTGGGGTTAAGGGCTGAGTGTGTGGGCACTTCTGAGCCTTGCTGTTACAAGTAGATTCAGTTGCCTGAAAAAACGCGTTTATTTCGGGCTGAAAAACACGTTTTGAAAAGTGTCATGTTACTGCCCATAACTTACATGGGGTTGACCAAACTTGCAGAAACATGTTTATTTCTGCTGAAAAACACGTTTTGACACTTTCTGTACACTGGGGTTAAGGGCTGAGTGTGTGGGCTCTTGTGAGCCTTGCTGTTACAAGGAGATTCAGTTGTCTTAAAAACGCGTTTATTTCGGGCTGAAAAACACGTTTTGAAAAGGTGATGTTACTGCCCCATAACTTACATGGGGTTGACCAAACTTGCAGAAACATGTTTATTTCTGCTGAAAAACACGTTTTGACACTTTCTGTACACTGGGGTTAAGGGCTGAGTGTGTGGGCTCTTGTGAGCCTTGCTGTTACAAGGAGATTCAGTTGTCTTAAAAAAACGCGTTTATTTCGGGCTGAAAAACACGTTTTGAAAAGTGTGATGTTACTGCCCCATAACTTACATGGGGTTGACCAAACTTGCAGAAACATGTTTTATTTCTGCTGAAAAACACGTTTTGACACTTTCTGTACACTGGGGTTAAGGGCTGAGTGTGTGGGCTCTTCTGAGCCTTGCTGTTACAAGGAGATTCAGTTGTCTGAAAAAAACGCGTTTATTTCGGGCTGAAAAACACGTTTTGAAAAGTGTGATGTTACTGCCCCATAACTTACATGGGGTTGACCAAACTTGCAGAAACATGTTTATTTCTGCTGAAAAACACGTTTTGACACTTTCTGTACACTGGGGTTAAGGGCTGAGTGTGTGGGCTCTTCTTAGCCTTGCTGTTACAAGGAGATTCAGTTGTCTGAAAAAACGCGTTTATTTCGGGCTGAAAAACACGTTTTGAAAAGTGTGAATGTTTCTGGCCCATAACTTACATGGGGTTGACCAAACTTGCAGAAACATGTTTATTTCTGCTGAAAAACACGTTTTGACACTTTCTGTACACTGGGGTTAAGGGCTGAGTGTGTGGGCTCTTCTGAGCCTTGCTGTTACAAGGAGATTCAGTTGTCTGAAAAAACGCGTTTATTTCGGGCTGAAAAACACGTTTTGAAAAGTGTGATGTTACTGCCCCATAACTTACATGGGGTTGACCAAACTTGCAGAAACATGTTTATTTCTGCTAAAAAAACACGTTTTTACCCTTTCTGCACACTGGGTTAAGGGCTGAGTGTGTGGGCACTTCTGAGCCTTGCTGTTACAAGGAGATTCAGTTGACTGAAAAAACGCGTTTATTTCGGGCCTAAAAACACGTTTTGAAAAGTGTCATGTTACTGCCCCATAACTTACATGGGGTTGACCAAACTTGCAGAAACATGTTTTTCTGCTGAAAAACACGTTTTGACACTTTCTGTACACTGGGGTTAAGGGCTGAGTGTGTGGGCTCTTCTGAGCCTTGCTGTTACAAGGAGATTCAGTTGTCTGAAAAAACGCGTTTATTTCGGGCTGAAAAACACGTTTTGAAAAGTGTGATGTTACTGCCCCATAACTTACATGGGGTTGACCAAACTTGCAGAAACATGTTTATTTCTGCTAAAAAACACGTTTTTACCCTTTCTGCACACTGGGGTTAAGGGCTGAGTGTGTGGGCACTTCTGAGCCTTGCTGTTACAAGTAGATTCAGTTGCCTGAAAAAACGCGTTTATTTCGGGCTGAAAAACACGTTTTGAAAAGTGTCATGTTACTGCCCCATAACTTACATGGGGTTGACCAAACTTGCAGAAACATGTTTATTTCTGCTGAAAAACACGTTTTGACACTTTCTGTACACTGGGGTTAAGGGCTGAGTGTGTGGGCTCTTGTGAGCCTTGCTGTTACAAGGAGATTCAGTTGTCTTAAAAAACGCGTTTATTTCGGGCTGAAAAACACGTTTTGAAAAGGTGATGTTACTGCCCCATAACTTACATGGGGTTGACCAAACTTGCAGAAACATGTTTATTTCTGCTGAAAACACGTTTTGACACTTTCTGTACACTGGGGTTAAGGGCTGAGTGTGTGGGCTCTTGTGAGCCTTGCTGTTACAAGGAGATTCAGTTGTCTTAAAAAACGCGTTTATTTCGGGCTGAAAAACACGTTTTGAAAAGTGTCATGTTACTGCCCCATAACTTACATGGGGTTGACCAAACTTGCAGAAACATGTTTATTTCTGCTGAAAAACACGTTTTGACACTTTCTGTACACTGGGGTTAAGGCTGAGTGTGTGGGCTCTTCTGAGCCTTGCTGTTACAAGGAGATTCAGTTGTCTGAAAAAACGCGTTTATTTCGGGGCTGAAAAACACGTTTGAAAAGTGTGATGTTACTGCCCATAACTTACATGGGGTTGACCAAACTTGCAGAAACATGTTTATTTCTGCTGAAAAACACGTTTTGACACTTTCTGTACACTGGGGTTAAGGGCTGAGTGTGTGGGCTCTTCTTAGCCTTGCTGTTACAAGGAGATTCAGTTGTCTGAAAAAACGCGTTTATTTCGGGCTGAAAAACACGTTTTGAAAAGTGTGATGTTTCTGGCCCATAACTTACATGGGGTTGACCAAACTTGCAGAAACATGTTTATTTCTGCTGAAAAACACGTTTTGACACTTTCTGTACACTGGGGTTAAGGGCTGAGTGTGTGGGCTCTTCTGAGCCTTGCTGTTACAAGGAGATTCAGTTGTCTGAAAAAACGCGTTTATTTCGGGCTGAAAAACACGTTTTGAAAAGTGTGATGTTACTGCCCCATAACTTACATGGGGTTGACCAAACTTGCAGAAACATGTTTATTTCTGCTAAAAACACGTTTTTACCCTTTCTGCACACTGGGGTTAAGGGCTGAGTGTGTGGGCACTTCTGAGCCTTGCTGTTACAAGTAGATTCAGTTGCCTGAAAAAACGCGTTTATTTCGGGCTGAAAAACACGTTTTGAAAAGTGTCATGTTACTGCCCCATAACTTACATGGGGTTGACCAAACTTGCAGAAACATGTTTATTTCTGCTGAAAAACACGTTTTGACACTTTCTGTACACTGGGGTTAAGGGCTGAGTGTGTGGGCTCTTGTGAGCCTTGCTGTTACAAGGAGATTCAGTTGTCTTAAAAAACGCGTTTATTTCGGGCTGAAAAACACGTTTTGAAAAGGTGATGTTACTGCCCCATAACTTACATGGGGTTGACCAAACTTGCAGAAACATGTTTATTTCTGCTGAAAAACACGTTTTGACACTTTCTGTACACTGGGGTTAAGGGCTGAGTGTGTGGGCTCTTGTGAGCCTTGCTGTTACAAGGAGATTCAGTTGTCTTAAAAAACGCGTTTATTTCGGGCTGAAAAACACGTTTTGAAAAGTGTGATGTTACTGCCCCATAACTTACATGGGGTTGACCAAACTTGCAGAAACATGTTTATTTCTGCTGAAAAACACGTTTTGACACTTTCTGTACACTGGGGTTAAGGGCTGAGTGTGTGGGCTCTTCTGAGCCTTGCTGTTACAAGGAGATTCAGTTGTCTGAAAAAACGCGTTTATTTCGGGCTGAAAAACATGTTTTGAAAAGTGTGATGTTACTGCCCCATAACTTACATGGGGTTGACCAAACTTGCAGAAACATGTTTATTTCTGCTAAAAAACACGTTTTGACCCTTTCTGCACACTGGGGTTAAGGGCTGAGTGTGTGGGCACTTCTGAGCCTTGCTGTTACAAGGAGATTCAGTTGTCTGAAAAAACGCGTTTATTTCGGGCTGAAAAACACGTTTTGAAAAGTGTGATGTTACTGCCCCATAACTTACATGGGGTTGACCAAACTTGCAGAAACATGTTTATTTCTGCTGAAAAACACGTTTTGACACTTTCTGTACACTGGGGTTAAGGGCTGAGTGTGTGGGCTCTTCTGAGCCTTGCTGTTACAAGGAGATTCAGTTGTCTGAAAAAACGCGTTTATTTCGGGCTGAAAAACACGTTTTGAAAAGTGTGATGTTACTGCCCCATAACTTACATGGGGTTGACCAAACTTGCAGAAACATGTTTATTTCTGCTGAAAAACACGTTTTGACACTTTCTGTACACTGGGGTTAAGGGCTGAGTGTGTGGGCTCTTCTTAGCCTTGCTGTTACAAGGAGATTCAGTTGACTGAAAAAACGCGTTTATTTCGGGCTAAAAAACACGTTTTGAAAAGTGTCATGTTACTGCCCCATAACTTACATGGGGTTGACCAAACTTGCAGAAACATGTTTATTTCTGCTGAAAAACACGTTTTGACACTTTCTGTACACTGGGGTTAAGGGCTGAGTGTGTGGGCTCTTCTGAGCCTTGCTGTTTCAAGGAGATTCAGTTGTCTGAAAAAACGCGTTTATTTCGGGCTGAAAAACACGTTTTGAAAAGTGTTATGTTACTGCCCCATAACTTACATGGGGTTGACCAAACTTGCAGAAACATGTTTATTTCTGCTAAAAAACACGTTTTTACCCTTTCTGCACACTGGGGTTAAGGGCTGAGTGTGTGGGCACTTCTGAGCCTTGCTGTTACAAGTAGATTCAGTTGCCTGAAAAAACGCGTTTATTTCGGGCTGAAAAACACGTTTTGAAAAGTGTCATGTTACTGCCCCATAACTTACATGGGGTTGACCAAACTTGCAGAAACATGTTTATTTCTGCTGAAAAACACGTTTTGACACTTTCTGTACACTGGGGTTAAGGGCTGAGTGTGTGGGCTCTTGTGAGCCTTGCTGTTACAAGGAGATTCAGTTGTCTTAAAAAACGCGTTTATTTCGGGCTGAAAAACACGTTTTGAAAAGGTGATGTTACTGCCCCATAACTTACATGGGGTTGACCAAACTTGCAGAAACATGTTTATTTCTGCTGAAAAACACGTTTTGACACTTTCTGTACACTGGGGTTAAGGGCTGAGTGTGTGGGCTCTTGTGAGCCTTGCTGTTACTAGGAGATTCAGTTGTCTTAAAAAACGCGTTTATTTCGGGCTGAAAAACACGTTTTGAAAAGTGTGATGTTACTGCCCCATAACTTACATGGGGTTGACCAAACTTGCAGAAACATGTTTATTTCTGCTGAAAAACACGTTTTGACACTTTCTGTACACTGGGGTTAAGGGCTGAGTGTGTGGGCTCTTCTGAGCCTTGCTGTTACAAGGAGATTCAGTTGTCTGAAAAAACGCGTTTATTTCGGGCTGAAAAACACGTTTTGAAAAGTGTGATGTTACTGCCCCATAACTTACATGGGGTTGACCAAACTTGCAGAAACATGTTTATTTCTGCTGAAAAACACGTTTTGACACTTTCTGTACACTGGGTTAAGGGCTGAGTGTGTGGGCTCTTCTGAGCCTTGCTGTTACAAGGAGATTCAGTTGTCTGAAAAAACGCGTTTATTTCGGGCTGAAAAACACGTTTTGAAAAGTGTGATGTTACTGCCCCATAACTTACATGGGGTTGACCAAACTTGCAGAAACATGTTTATTTCTGCTGAAAAACACGTTTTGACACTTTCTGTACACTGGGGTTAAGGGCTGAGTGTGTGGGCTCTTCTTAGCCTTGCTGTTACAAGGAGATTCAGTTGTCTGAAAAAACGCGTTTATTTCGGGCTGAAAAACACGTTTTGAAAAGTGTGATGTTTCTGGCCCATAACTTACATGGGGTTGACCAAACTTGCAGAAACATGTTTATTTCTGCTGAAAAACACGTTTTGACACTTTCTGTACACTGGGGTTAAGGGCTGAGTGTGTGGGCTCTTCTGAGCCTTGCTGTTACAAGGAGATTCAGTTGTCTGAAAAAACGCGTTTATTTCGGGCTGAAAAACACGTTTTGAAAAGTGTGATGTTACTGCCCCATAACTTACATGGGGTTGACCAAACTTGCAGAAACATGTTTATTTCTGCTAAAAAACACGTTTTTACCCTTTCTGCACACTGGGGTTAAGGGCTGAGTGTGTGGGCACTTCTGAGCCTTGCTGTTACAAGTAGATTCAGTTGCCTGAAAAAACGCGTTTATTTCGGGCTGAAAAACACGTTTTGAAAAGTGTCATGTTACTGCCCCATAACTTACATGGGGTTGACCAAACTTGCAGAAACATGTTTATTTCTGCTGAAAAACACGTTTTGACACTTTCTGTACACTGGGGTTAAGGGCTGAGTGTGTGGGCTCTTGTGAGCCTTGCTGTTACAAGGAGATTCAGTTGTCTTAAAAAACGCGTTTATTTCGGGCTGAAAAACACGTTTTGAAAAGGTGATGTTACTGCCCCATAACTTACATGGGGTTGACCAAACTTGCAGAAACATGTTTATTTCTGCTGAAAAACACGTTTTGACACTTTCTGTACACTGGGGTTAAGGGCTGAGTGTGTGGGCTCTTGTGAGCCTTGCTGTTACAAGGAGATTCAGTTGTCTTAAAAAACGCGTTTATTTCGGGCTGAAAAACACGTTTTGAAAAGGTGATGTTACTGCCCCATAACTTACATGGGGTTGACCAAACTTGCAGAAACATGTTTATTTCTGCTGAAAAACACGTTTTGACACTTTCTGTACACTGGGGTTAAGGGCTGAGTGTGTGGGCTCTTGTGAGCCTTGCTGTTACAAGGAGATTCAGTTGTCTTAAAAAACGCGTTTATTTCGGGCTGAAAAACACGTTTTGAAAAGTGTGATGTTACTGCCCCATAACTTACATGGGGTTGACCAAACTTGCAGAAACATGTTTATTTCTGCTGGAAAAACACGTTTTGACACTTTCTGTACACTGGGGTTAAGGGCTGAGTGTGTGGGCTCTTCTGAGCCTTGCTGTTACAAGGAGATTCAGTTGTCTGAAAAAACGCGTTTATTTCGGGCTGAAAAACACGTTTTGAAAAGTGTGATGTTACTGCCCCATAACTTACATGGGGTTGACCAAACTTGCAGAAACATGTTTATTTCTGCTGAAAAACACGTTTTGAAACTTTCTGTACACTGGGGTTAAGGGCTGAGTGTGTGGGCTCTTCTTAGCCTTGCTGTTACAAAGAGATTCAGTGACTGAAAAAACGCGTTTATTTCGGGCTAAAAAACACGTTTTGAAAAGTGTCATGTTACTGCCCCATAACTTACATGGGGTTGACCAAACTTGCAGAAACATGTTTATTTCTGCTGAAAAACACGTTTTGACACTTTCTGTACACTGGGGTTAAGGGCTGTGTGTGTGGGCTCTTCTTAGCCTTGCTGTTACAAGGAGATTCAGTTGTCTGAAAAAACGCGTTTATTTCGGGCTGAAAAACACGTTTTGAAAAGTGTGATGTTACTGCCCCATAACTTACATGGGGTTGACCAAACTTGCAGAAACATGTTTATTTCTGCTGAAAAACACGTTTTTACCCTTTCTGCACACTGGGGTTAAGGGCTGAGTGTGTGGGCACTTCTGAGCCTTGCTGTTACAAGTAGATTCAGTTGCCTGAAAAAACGCGTTTATTTCGGGCTGAAAAACACGTTTTGAAAAGTGTCATGTTACTGCCCCATAACTTACATGGGGTTGACCAAACTTGCAGAAACATGTTTATTTCTGCTGAAAAACACGTTTTGACACTTTCTGTACACTGGGGTTAAGGGCTGAGTGTGTGGGCTCTTGTGAGCCTTGCTGTTACAAGGAGATTCAGTTGTCTGAAAAAACGCGTTTATTTCGGGCTGAAAAACACGTTTTGAAAAGTGTGATGTTACTGCCCCATAACTTACATGGGGTTGACCAAACTTGCAGAAACATGTTTATTTCTGCTGAAAAACACGTTTTGACACTTTCTGTACACTGGGGTTAAGGGCTGAGTGTGTGGGCTCTTGTGAGCCTTGCTGTTACAAGGAGATTCAGTTGTCTGAAAAAACGCGTTTATTTCGGGCTGAAAAACACGTTTTGAAAAGTGTGATGTTACTGCCCCATAACTTACATGGGGTTGACCAAACTTGCAGAAACATGTTTATTTCTGCTGAAAAACACGTTTTGACACTTTCTGTACACTGGGGTTAAGGGCTGAGTGTGTGGGCTCTTCTTAGCCTTGCTGTTACAAGGAGATTCAGTTGACTGAAAAAACGCGTTTATTTCGGGCTAAAAAACACGTTTTGAAAAGTGTGATGTTACTGCCCCATAACTTACATGGGGTTGACCAAACTTGCAGAAACATGTTTATTTCTGCTGAAAAACACGTTTTGACACTTTCTGTACACTGGGGTTAAGGGCTGAGTGTGTGGGCTCTTCTGAGCCTTGCTGTTACAAGGAGATTCAGTTGTCTGAAAAAACGCGTTTATTTCGGGCTGAAAAACACTTTTTGAAAAGTGTGATGTTACTGCCCCATAACTTACATGGGGTTGACCAAACTTGCAGAAACATGTTTATTTCTGCTAAAAAACACGTTTTTACCCTTTCTGCACACTGGGGTTAAGGGCTGAGTGTGTGGGCACTTCTGAGCCTTGCTGTTACAAGTAGATTCAGTTGCCTGAAAAAACGCGTTTATTTCGGGCTGAAAAACACGTTTTGAAAAGTGTCATGTTACTGCCCCATAACTTACATGGGGTTGACCAAACTTGCAGAAACATGTTTATTTCGGGCTGAAAAACACGTTTTGAAAAGGTGATGTTACTGCCCCATAACTTACATGGGGTTGACCAAACTTGCAGAAACATGTTTATTTCTGCTGAAAAACACGTTTTGACACTTTCTGTACACTGGGGTTAAGGGCTGAGTGTGTGGGCTCTTGTGAGCCTTGCTGTTACAAGGAGATTCAGTTGTCTTAAAAAACGCGTTTATTTCGGGCTGAAAAACACGTTTTGAAAAGTGTGATGTTACTGCCCCATAACTTACATGGGGTTGACCAAACTTGCAGAAACATGTTTATTTCTGCTGAAAAACACGTTTTGACACTTTCGTACACTGGGGTTAAGGGCTGAGTGTGTGGGCTCTTCTGAGCCTTGCTGTTACAAGGAGATTCAGTTGTCTGAAAAAACGCGTTTATTTCGGGCTGAAAAACACGTTTTGAAAAGTGTGATGTTACTGCCCCATAACTTACATGGGGTTGACCAAACTTGCAGAAACATGTTTATTTCTGCTGAAAACACGTTTTGAAACTTTCTGTACACTGGGGTTAAGGGCTGAGTGTGTGGGCTCTTCTTAGCCTTGCTGTTACAAGGAGATTCAGTTGTCTGAAAAAACGCGTTTATTTCGGGCTGAAAAACACGTTTTGAAAAGTGTGATGTTACTGCCCCATAACTTACATGGGGTTGACCAAACTTGCAGAAACATGTTTATTTCTGCTGAAAAACACGTTTTGACACTTTCTGTACACTGGGGTTAAGGGCTGAGTGTGTGGGCTCTTGTGAGCCTTGCTGTTACAAGGAGATTCAGTTGTCTGAAAAAACGCGTTTATTTCGGGCTGAAAAACACGTTTTGAAAAGTGTGATGTTACTGCCCCATAACTTACATGGGGTTGACCAAACTTGCAGAAACATGTTTATTTCTGCTGAAAAACACGTTTTGACACTTTCTGTACACTGGGGTTAAGGGCTGAGTGTGTGGGCTCTTCTGAGCCTTGCTGTTACAAGGAGATTCAGTTGTCTGAAAAAACGCGTTTATTTCGGGCTGAAAAACACGTTTTGAAAAGTGTGATGTTACTGCCCCATAACTTACATGGGGTTGACCAAACTTGCAGAAACATGTTTATTTCTGCTAAAAAACACGTTTTTACCCTTTCTGCACACTGGGGTTAAGGGCTGAGTGTGTGGGCACTTCTGAGCCTTGCTGTTACAAGTAGATTCAGTTGCCTGAAAAAACGCGTTTATTTCGGGCTGAAAAACACGTTTTGAAAAGTGTCATGTTACTGCCCCATAACTTACATGGGGTTGACCAAACTTGCAGAAACATGTTTATTTCTGCTGAAAAACACGTTTTGACACTTTCTGTACACTGGGGTTAAGGGCTGAGTGTGTGGGCTCTTGTGAGCCTTGCTGTTACAAGGAGATTCAGTTGTCTGAAAAAACGCGTTTATTTCGGGCTGAAAAACACGTTTTGAAAAGTGTGATGTTACTGCCCCATAACTTACATGGGGTTGACCAAACTTGCAGAAACATGTTTATTTCTGCTGAAAAACACGTTTTGACACTTTCTGTACACTGGGGTTAAGGGCTGAGTGTGTGGGCTCTTCTGAGCCTTGCTGTTACAAGGAGATTCAGTTGTCTGAAAAAACGCGTTTATTTCGGGCTGAAAAACACGTTTTGAAAAGTGTGATGTTACTGCCCCATAACTTACATGGGGTTGACCAAACTTGCAGAAACATGTTTATTTCTGCTGAAAAACACGTTTTGACACTTTCTGTACACTGGGGTTAAGGGCTGAGTGTGTGGGCTCTTCTTAGCCTTGCTGTTACAAGGAGATTCAGTTGACTGAAAAAACGCGTTTATTTCGGGCTAAAAAACACGTTTTGAAAAGTGTCATGTTACTGCCCCATAACTTACATGGGGTTGACCAAACTTGCAGAAACATGTTTATTTCTGCTGAAAAACACGTTTTGACACTTTCTGTACACTGGGGTTAAGGGCTGAGTGTGTGGGCTCTTCTGAGCCTTGCTGTTACAAGGAGATTCAGTTGTCTGAAAAAACGCGTTTATTTCGGGCTGAAAAACACGTTTTGAAAAGTGTGATGTTACTGCCCCATAACTTACATGGGGTTGACCAAACTTGCAGAAACATGTTTATTTCTGCTAAAAAACACGTTTTTACCCTTTCTGCACACTGGGGTTAAGGGCTGAGTGTGTGGGCTCTTGTGAGCCTTGCTGTTACAAGGAGATTCAGTTGTCTTAAAAAACGCGTTTATTTCGGGCTGAAAAACACGTTTTGAAAAGGTGATGTTACTGCCCCATAACTTACATGGGGTTGACCAAACTTGCAGAAACATGTTTATTTCTGCTGAAAAACACGTTTTGACACTTTCTGTACACTGGGGTTAAGGGCTGAGTGTGTGGGCTCTTGTGAGCCTTGCTGTTACAAGGAGATTCAGTTGTCTTAAAAAACGCGTTTATTTCGGGCTGAAAAACACGTTTTGAAAAGGTGATGTTACTGCCCCATAACTTACATGGGGTTGACCAAACTTGCAGAAACATGTTTATTTCTGCTGAAAAACACGTTTTGACACTTTCTGTACACTGGGGTTAAGGGCTGAGTGTGTGGGCTCTTGTGAGCCTTGCTGTTACAAGGAGATTCAGTTGTCTTAAAAAACGCGTTTATTTCGGGCTGAAAAACACGTTTTGAAAAGTGTGATGTTACTGCCCCATAACTTACATGGGGTTGACCAAACTTGCAGAAACATGTTTATTTCTGCTGGAAAAACACGTTTTGACACTTTCTGTACACTGGGGTTAAGGGCTGAGTGTGTGGGCTCTTCTGAGCCTTGCTGTTACAAGGAGATTCAGTTGTCTGAAAAAACGCGTTTATTTCGGGCTGAAAAACACGTTTTGAAAAGTGTGATGTTACTGCCCCATAACTTACATGGGGTTGACCAAACTTGCAGAAACATGTTTATTTCTGCTGAAAAACACGTTTTGAAACTTTCTGTACACTGGGGTTAAGGGCTGAGTGTGTGGGCTCTTCTTAGCCTTGCTGTTACAAAGAGATTCAGTTGACTGAAAAACGCGTTTATTTCGGGCTAAAAAACACGTTTTGAAAAGTGTCATGTTACTGCCCCATAACTTACATGGGGTTGACCAAACTTGCAGAAACATGTTTATTTCTGCTGAAAAACACGTTTTGACACTTTCTGTACACTGGGGTTAAGGGCTGTGTGTGTGGGCTCTTCTTAGCCTTGCTGTTACAAGGAGATTCAGTTGTCTGAAAAAACGCGTTTATTTCGGGCTGAAAAACACGTTTTGAAAAGTGTGATGTTACTGCCCCATAACTTACATGGGGTTGACCAAACTTGCAGAAACATGTTTATTTCTGCTGAAAAACACGTTTTGACACTTTCTGTACCACTGGGGTTAAGGGCTGAGTGTGTGGGCTCTTGTGAGCCTTGCTGTTACAAGGAGATTCAGTTGTCTGAAAAAACGCGTTTATTTCGGGCTGAAAAACACGTTTTGAAAAGTGTGATGTTACTGCCCCATAACTTACATGGGGTTGACCAAACTTGCAGAAACATGTTTATTTCTGCTGAAAAACACGTTTTGACACTTTCTGTACACTGGGGTTAAGGGCTGAGTGTGTGGGCTCTTCTGAGCCTTGCTGTTACAAGGAGATTCAGTTGTCTGAAAAAAGCGTTTATTTCGGGCTGAAAAACACGTTTTGAAAAGTGTGATGTTACTGCCCCATAACTTACATGGGGTTGACCAAACTTGCAGAAACATGTTTATTTCTGCTAAAAAACACGTTTTTACCCTTTCTGCACACTGGGGTTAAGGGCTGAGTGTGTGGGCACTTCTGAGCCTTGCTGTTACAAGTAGATTCAGTTGCCTGAAAAAACGCGTTTATTTCGGGCTGAAAAACACGTTTTGAAAAGTGTCATGTTACTGCCCCATAACTTACATGGGGTTGACCAAACTTGCAGAAACATGTTTATTTCTGCTGAAAACACGTTTTGACACTTTCTGTACACTGGGGTTAAGGGCTGAGTGTGTGGGCTCTTGTGAGCCTTGCTGTTACAAGGAGATTCAGTTGTCTGAAAAAACGCGTTTATTTCGGGCTGAAAAACACGTTTTGAAAAGTGTGATGTTACTGCCCCATAACTTACATGGGGTTGACCAAACTTGCAGAAACATGTTTATTTCTGCTGAAAAACACGTTTTGACACTTTCTGTACACTGGGTTAAGGGCTGAGTGTGTGGGCTCTTGTGAGCCTTGCTGTTACAAGGAGATTCAGTTGTCTGAAAAAACGCGTTTATTTCGGGCTGAAAAACACGTTTTGAAAAGTGTGATGTTACTGCCCCATAACTTACATGGGGTTGACCAAACTTGCAGAAACATGTTTATTTCTGCTGAAAAACACGTTTTGACACTTTCTGTACACTGGGGTTAAGGGCTGAGTGTGTGGGCTCTTCTTAGCCTTGCTGTTACAAGGAGATTCAGTTGACTGAAAAAACGCGTTTATTTCGGGCTAAAAAACACGTTTTGAAAAGTGTCATGTTACTGCCCCATAACTTACATGGGGTTGACCAAACTTGCAGAAACATGTTTATTTCTGCTGAAAAACACGTTTTGACACTTTCTGTACACTGGGGTTAAGGGCTGAGTGTGTGGGCTCTTCTGAGCCTTGCTGTTACAAGGAGATTCAGTTGTCTGAAAAAACGCGTTTATTTCGGGCTGAAAAACACTTTTTGAAAAGTGTGATGTTACTGCCCCATAACTTACATGGGG
The DNA here is from genome assembly GCF_040954835.1 of Lepisosteus oculatus. Lineage (NCBI taxonomy): Eukaryota > Metazoa > Chordata > Actinopteri > Semionotiformes > Lepisosteidae > Lepisosteus > Lepisosteus oculatus. The sequence continues at coordinate 167,595 of NW_027167710.1, forward strand.
TTGACCAAACTTGCAGAAACATGTTTATTTCTGCTAAAAAACACGTTTTTACCCTTTCTGCACACTGGGGTTAAGGGCTGAGTGTGTGGGCACTTCTGAGCCTTGCTGTTACAAGTAGATTCAGTTGCCTGAAAAACGCGTTTATTTCGGGCTGAAAAACACGTTTTGAAAAGTGTCATGTTACTGCCCCATAACTTACATGGGGTTGACCAAACTTGCAGAAACATGTTTATTTCGGGCTGAAAAACACGTTTTGAAAAGGTGATGTTACTGCCCCATAACTTACATGGGGTTGACCAAACTTGCAGAAACATGTTTATTTCTGCTGAAAAACACGTTTTGACACTTTCTGTACACTGGGGTTAAGGGCTGAGTGTGTGGGCTCTTGTGAGCCTTGCTGTTACAAGGAGATTCAGTTGTCTTAAAAAACGCGTTTATTTCGGGCTGAAAAACACGTTTTGAAAAGTGTGATGTTACTGCCCCATAACTTACATGGGGTTGACCAAACTTGCAGAAACATGTTTATTTCTGCTGAAAAACACGTTTTGACACTTTCTGTACACTGGGGTTAAGGGCTGAGTGTGTGGGCTCTTCTGAGCCTTGCTGTTACAAGGAGATTCAGTTGTCTGAAAAAACGCGTTTATTTCGGGCTGAAAAACACGTTTTGAAAAGTGTGATGTTACTGCCCCATAACTTACATGGGGTTGACCAAACTTGCAGAAACATGTTTATTTCTGCTGAAAAACACGTTTTGAAACTTTCTGTACACTGGGGTTAAGGGCTGAGTGTGTGGGCTCTTCTTAGCCTTGCTGTTACAAGGAGATTCAGTTGTCTGAAAAAACGCGTTTATTTCGGGCTGAAAAACACGTTTTGAAAAGTGTGATGTTACTGCCCCATAACTTACATGGGGTTGACCAAACTTGCAGAAACTTGTTTATTTCTGCTGAAAAACACGTTTTGACACTTTCTGTACACTGGGGTTAAGGGCTGAGTGTGTGGGCTCTTGTGAGCCTTGCTGTTACAAGGAGATTCAGTTGTCTGAAAAAACGCGTTTATTTCGGGCTGAAAAAACACGTTTTGAAAAGTGTGATGTTACTGCCCCATAACTTACATGGGGTTGACCAAACTTGCAGAAACATGTTTATTTCTGCTGAAAAACACGTTTTGACACTTTCTGTACACTGGGGTTAAGGGCTGAGTGTGTGGGCTCTTCTGAGCCTTGCTGTTACAAGGAGATTCAGTTGTCTGAAAAAACGCGTTTATTTCGGGCTGAAAAACACGTTTTGAAAAGTGTGATGTTACTGCCCCATAACTTACATGGGGTTGACCAAACTTGCAGAAACATGTTTATTTCTGCTAAAAAACACGTTTTTACCCTTTCTGCACACTGGGGTTAAGGGCTGAGTGTGTGGGCACTTCTGAGCCTTGCTGTTACAAGTAGATTCAGTTGCCTGAAAAAACGCGTTTATTTCGGGCTGAAAAACACGTTTGAAAAGTGTCATGTTACTGCCCCATAACTTACATGGGGTTGACCAAACTTGCAGAAACATGTTTATTTCTGCTGAAAAACACGTTTTGACACTTTCTGTACACTGGGGTTAAGGGCTGAGTGTGTGGGCTCTTGTGAGCCTTGCTGTTACAAGGAGATTCAGTTGTCTGAAAAAACGCGTTTATTTCGGGCTGAAAAACACGTTTTGAAAAGTGTGATGTTACTGCCCCATAACTTACATGGGGTTGACCAAACTTGCAGAAACATGTTTATTTCTGCTGAAAAACACGTTTTGACACTTTCTGTACACTGGGGTTAAGGGCTGAGTGTGTGGGCTCTTCTGAGCCTTGCTGTTACAAGGAGATTCAGTTGTCTGAAAAAACGCGTTTATTTCGGGCTGAAAAACACGTTTTGAAAAGTGTGATGTTACTGCCCCATAACTTACATGGGGTTGACCAAACTTGCAGAAACATGTTTATTTCTGCTGAAAAACACGTTTTGACACTTTCTGTACACTGGGGTTAAGGGCTGAGTGTGTGGGCTCTTCTTAGCCTTGCTGTTACAAGGAGATTCAGTTGACTGAAAAAACGCGTTTATTTCGGGCTAAAAAACACGTTTTGAAAAGTGTCATGTTACTGCCCCATAACTTACATGGGGTTGACCAAACTTGCAGAAAAATGTTTATTTCTGCTGAAAAACACGTTTTGACACTTTCTGTACACTGGGGTTAAGGGCTGAGTGTGTGGGCTCTTCTGAGCCTTGCTGTTACAAGGAGATTCAGTTGTCTGAAAAAACGCGTTTATTTCGGGCTGAAAAACACGTTTTGAAAAGTGTGATGTTACTGCCCCATAACTTACATGGGGTTGACCAAACTTGCAGAAACATGTTTATTTCTGCTAAAAAACACGTTTTACCCTTTCTGCACACTGGGGTTAAGGGCTGAGTGTGTGGGCTCTTCTGAGCCTTGCTGTTACAAGGAGATTCAGTTGTCTGAAAAAACGCGTTTATTTCGGGCTGAAAAACACGTTTTGAAAAGTGTGATGTTACTGCCCCATAACTTACATGGGGTTGACCAAACTTGCAGAAACATGTTTATTTCTGCTGAAAAACACGTTTTGAAACTTTCTGTACACTGGGGTTAAGGGCTGAGTGTGTGGGCTCTTCTTAGCCTTGCTGTTACAAGGAGATTCAGTTGACTGAAAAAACGCGTTTATTTCGGGCTAAAAAACACGTTTTGAAAAGTGTCATGTTACTGCCCCATAACTTACATGGGGTTGACCAAACTTGCAGAAACATGTTTATTTCTGCTGAAAAACACGTTTTGACACTTTCTGTACACTGGGGTTAAGGGCTGTGTGTGTGGGCTCTTCTTAGCCTTGCTGTTACAAGGAGATTCAGTTGTCTGAAAAAACGCGTTTATTTCGGGCTGAAAAACACGTTTTGAAAAGTGTGATGTTACTGCCCCATAACTTACATGGGGTTGACCAAACTTGCAGAAACATGTTTATTTCTGCTGAAAAACACGTTTGACACTTTCTGTACACTGGGGTTAAGGGCTGAGTGTGTGGGCTCTTCTGAGCCTTGCTGTTACAAGGAGATTCAGTTGTCTGAAAAAACGCGTTTATTTCGGGCTGAAAAACACGTTTTGAAAAGTGTGATGTTACTGCCCCATAACTTACATGGGGTTGACCAAACTTGCAGAAACATGTTTATTTCTGCTGAAAAACACGTTTTGACACTTTCTGTACACTGGGGTTAAGGGCTGAGTGTGTGGGCTCTTGTGAGCCTTGCTGTTACAAGGAGATTCAGTTGTCTGAAAAAACGCGTTTATTTCGGGCTGAAAAACACGTTTTGAAAAGTGTGATGTTACTGCCCCATAACTTACATGGGGTTGACCAAACTTGCAGAAACATGTTTATTTCTGCTAAAAAACACGTTTTGACACTTTCTGTACACTGGGGTTAAGGGCTGAGTGTGTGGGCTCTTCTGAGCCTTGCTGTTACAAGGAGATTCAGTTGTCTGAAAAAACGCGTTTATTTCGGGCTGAAAAACACGTTTTGAAAAGTGTGATGTTACTGCCCCATAACTTACATGGGGTTGACCAAACTTGCAGAAACATGTTTATTTCTGCTGAAAAACACGTTTTGACACTTTCTGTACACTGGGGTTAAGGGCTGAGTGTGTGGGCTCTTCTTAGCCTTGCTGTTACAAGGAGATTCAGTTGACTGAAAAAACGCGTTTATTTCGGGCTAAAAAACACGTTTTGAAAAGTGTCATGTTACTGCCCCATAACTTACATGGGGTTGACCAAACTTGCAGAAACATGTTTATTTCTGCTGAAAAACACGTTTTGACACTTTCTGTACACTGGGGTTAAGGGCTGAGTGTGTGGGCTCTTCTGAGCCTTGCTGTTACAAGGAGATTCAGTTGTCTGAAAAAACGCGTTTATTTCGGGCTTGAAAAACACGTTTTGAAAAGTGTGATGTTACTGCCCCATAACTTACATGGGGTTGACCAAACTTGCAGAAACATGTTTATTTCTGCTAAAAAACACGTTTTTACCCTTTCTGCACACTGGGGTTAAGGGCTGAGTGTGTGGGCACTTCTGAGCCTTGCTGTTACAAGTAGATTCAGTTGCCTGAAAAAACGCGTTTATTTCGGGCTGAAAAACACGTTTTGAAAAGTGTCATGTTACTGCCCCATAACTTACATGGGGTTGACCAAACTTGCAGAAACATGTTTATTTCTGCTGAAAAACACGTTTTGACACTTTCTGTACACTGGGGTTAAGGGCTGAGTGTGTGGGCTCTTGTGAGCCTTGCTGTTACAAGGAGATTCAGTTGTCTTAAAAAACGCGTTTATTTCGGGCTGAAAAACACGTTTTGAAAAGGTGATGTTACTGCCCCATAACTTACATGGGGTTGACCAAACTTGCAGAAACATGTTTATTTCTGCTGAAAAACACGTTTTGACACTTTCTGTACACTGGGGTTAAGGGCTGAGTGTGTGGGCTCTTGTGAGCCTTGCTGTTACAAGGAGATTCAGTTGTCTTAAAAAACGCGTTTATTTCGGGCTGAAAAACACGTTTTGAAAAGTGTGATGTTACTGCCCCATAACTTACATGGGGTTGACCAAACTTGCAGAAACATGTTTATTTCTGCTGAAAAACACGTTTTGACACTTTCTGTACACTGGGGTTAAGGGCTGAGTGTGTGGGCTCTTCTGAGCCTTGCTGTTACAAGGAGATTCAGTTGTCTGAAAAAACGCGTTTATTTCGGGCTGAAAAACATGTTTTGAAAAGTGTGATGTTACTGCCCCATAACTTACATGGGGTTGACCAAACTTGCAGAAACATGTTTATTTCTGCTAAAAAACACGTTTTGACCCTTTCTGCACACTGGGGTTAAGGGCTGAGTGTGTGGGCACTTCTGAGCCTTGCTGTTACAAGGAGATTCAGTTGTCTTAAAAAACGCGTTTATTTCGGGCTGAAAAACACGTTTTGAAAAGGTGATGTTACTGCCCCATAACTTACATGGGGTTGACCAAACTTGCAGAAACATGTTTATTTCTGCTGAAAAACACGTTTTGACACTTTCTGTACACTGGGGTTAAGGGCTGAGTGTGTGGGCTCTTGTGAGCCTTGCTGTTACAAGGAGATTCAGTTGTCTTAAAAAACGCGTTTATTTCGGGCTGAAAAACACGTTTTGAAAAGTGTGATGTTACTGCCCCATAACTTACATGGGGTTGACCAAACTTGCAGAAACATGTTTATTTCTGCTGGAAAAACACGTTTTGACACTTTCTGTACACTGGGGTTAAGGGCTGAGTGTGTGGGCTCTTCTGAGCCTTGCTGTTACAAGGAGATTCAGTTGTCTGAAAAAACGCGTTTATTTCGGGCTGAAAAACACGTTTTGAAAAGTGTGATGTTACTGCCCCATAACTTACATGGGGTTGACCAAACTTGCAGAAACATGTTTATTTCTGCTGAAAAACACGTTTTGAAACTTTCTGTACACTGGGGTTAAGGGCTGAGTGTGTGGGCTCTTCTTAGCCTTGCTGTTACAAAGAGATTCAGTTGACTGAAAAAACGCGTTTATTTCGGGCTAAAAAACACGTTTTGAAAAGTGTCATGTTACTGCCCCATAACTTACATGGGGTTGACCAAACTTGCAGAAACATGTTTATTTCTGCTGAAAAACACGTTTTGACACTTTCTGTACACTGGGGTTAAGGGCTGTGTGTGTGGGCTCTTCTTAGCCTTGCTGTTACAAGGAGATTCAGTTGTCTGAAAAAACGCGTTTATTTCGGGCTGAAAAACACGTTTTGAAAAGTGTGATGTTACTGCCCCATAACTTACATGGGGTTGACCAAACTTGCAGAAACATGTTTATTTCTGCTGAAAAACACGTTTTTACCCTTTCTGCACACTGGGGTTAAGGGCTGAGTGTGTGGGCACTTCTGAGCCTTGCTGTTACAAGTAGATTCAGTTGCCTGAAAAAACGCGTTTATTTCGGGCTGAAAAACACGTTTTGAAAAGTGTCATGTTACTGCCCCATAACTTACATGGGGTTGACCAAACTTGCAGAAACATGTTTATTTCTGCTGAAAAACACGTTTTGACACTTTCTGTACACTGGGGTTAAGGGCTGAGTGTGTGGGCTCTTGTGAGCCTTGCTGTTACAAGGAGATTCAGTTGTCTGAAAAAACGCGTTTATTTCGGGCTGAAAAACACGTTTTGAAAAGTGTGATGTTACTGCCCCATAACTTACATGGGGTTGACCAAACTTGCAGAAACATGTTTATTTCTGCTGAAAAACACGTTTTGACACTTTCTGTACACTGGGGTTAAGGGCTGAGTGTGTGGGCTCTTGTGAGCCTTGCTGTTACAAGGAGATTCAGTTGTCTGAAAAAACGCGTTTATTTCGGGCTGAAAAACACGTTTTGAAAAGTGTGATGTTACTGCCCCATAACTTACATGGGGTTGACCAAACTTGCAGAAACATGTTTATTTCTGCTGAAAAACACGTTTTGACACTTTCTGTACACTGGGGTTAAGGGCTGAGTGTGTGGGCTCTTCTTAGCCTTGCTGTTACAAGGAGATTCAGTTGACTGAAAAAACGCGTTTATTTCGGGCTAAAAAACACGTTTTGAAAAGTGTGATGTTACTGCCCCATAACTTACATGGGGTTGACCAAACTTGCAGAAACATGTTTATTTCTGCTGAAAAACACGTTTTGACACTTTCTGTACACTGGGGTTAAGGGCTGAGTGTGTGGGCTCTTCTGAGCCTTGCTGTTACAAGGAGATTCAGTTGTCTGAAAAAACGCGTTTATTTCGGGCTGAAAAACACTTTTTGAAAAGTGTGATGTTACTGCCCCATAACTTACATGGGGTTGACCAAACTTGCAGAAACATGTTTATTTCTGCTAAAAAACACGTTTTTACCCTTTCTGCACACTGGGGTTAAGGGCTGAGTGTGTGGGCACTTCTGAGCCTTGCTGTTACAAGTAGATTCAGTTGCCTGAAAAAACGCGTTTATTTCGGGCTGAAAAACACGTTTTGAAAAGTGTCATGTTACTGCCCCATAACTTACATGGGGTTGACCAAACTTGCAGAAACATGTTTATTTCGGGCTGAAAAACACGTTTTGAAAAGGTGATGTTACTGCCCCATAACTTACATGGGGTTGACCAAACTTGCAGAAACATGTTTATTTCTGCTGAAAAACACGTTTTGACACTTTCTGTACACTGGGGTTAAGGGCTGAGTGTGTGGGCTCTTGTGAGCCTTGCTGTTACAAGGAGATTCAGTTGTCTTAAAAAACGCGTTTATTTCGGGCTGAAAAACACGTTTTGAAAAGTGTGATGTTACTGCCCCATAACTTACATGGGGTTGACCAAACTTGCAGAAACATGTTTATTTCTGCTGAAAAACACGTTTTGACACTTTCTGTACACTGGGGTTAAGGGCTGAGTGTGTGGGCTCTTCTGAGCCTTGCTGTTACAAGGAGATTCAGTTGTCTGAAAAAACGCGTTTATTTCGGGCTGAAAAACACGTTTTGAAAAGTGTGATGTTACTGCCCCATAACTTACATGGGGTTGACCAAACTTGCAGAAACATGTTTATTTCTGCTGAAAAACACGTTTTGAAACTTTCTGTACACTGGGGTTAAGGGCTGAGTGTGTGGGCTCTTCTTAGCCTTGCTGTTACAAGGAGATTCAGTTGTCTGAAAAACGCGTTTATTTCGGGCTGAAAAACACGTTTTGAAAAGTGTGATGTTACTGCCCCATAACTTACATGGGGTTGACCAAACTTGCAGAAACATGTTTATTTCTGCTGAAAAACACGTTTTGACACTTTCTGTACACTGGGGTTAAGGGCTGAGTGTGTGGGCTCTTGTGAGCCTTGCTGTTACAAGGAGATTCAGTTGTCTGAAAAAACGCGTTTATTTCGGGCTGAAAAACACGTTTTGAAAAGTGTGATGTTACTGCCCCATAACTTACATGGGGTTGACCAAACTTGCAGAAACATGTTTATTTCTGCTGAAAAACACGTTTTGACACTTTCTGTACACTGGGGTTAAGGGCTGAGTGTGTGGGCTCTTCTGAGCCTTGCTGTTACAAGGAGATTCAGTTGTCTGAAAAAACGCGTTTATTTCGGGCTGAAAAACACGTTTTGAAAAGTGTGATGTTACTGCCCCATAACTTACATGGGGTTGACCAAACTTGCAGAAACATGTTTATTTCTGCTAAAAAACACGTTTTTACCCTTTCTGCACACTGGGGTTAAGGGCTGAGTGTGTGGGCACTTCTGAGCCTTGCTGTTACAAGTAGATTCAGTTGCCTGAAAAAACGCGTTTATTTCGGGCTGAAAAACACGTTTTGAAAAGTGTCATGTTACTGCCCCATAACTTACATGGGGTTGACCAAACTTGCAGAAACATGTTTATTTCTGCTGAAAAACACGTTTTGACACTTTCTGTACACTGGGGTTAAGGGCTGAGTGTGTGGGCTCTTGTGAGCCTTGCTGTTACAAGGAGATTCAGTTGTCTGAAAAAACGCGTTTATTTCGGGCTGAAAAACACGTTTTGAAAAGTGTGATGTTACTGCCCCATAACTTACATGGGGTTGACCAAACTTGCAGAAACATGTTTATTTCTGCTGAAAAACACGTTTTGACACTTTCTGTACACTGGGGTTAAGGGCTGAGTGTGTGGGCTCTTCTGAGCCTTGCTGTTACAAGGAGATTCAGTTGTCTGAAAAAACGCGTTTATTTCGGGCTGAAAAACACGTTTTGAAAAGTGTGATGTTACTGCCCCATAACTTACATGGGGTTGACCAAACTTGCAGAAACATGTTTATTTCTGCTGAAAAACACGTTTTGACACTTTCTGTACACTGGGGTTAAGGGCTGAGTGTGTGGGCTCTTCTTAGCCTTGCTGTTACAAGGAGATTCAGTTGACTGAAAAAACGCGTTTATTTCGGGCTAAAAAACACGTTTTGAAAAGTGTCATGTTACTGCCCCATAACTTACATGGGGTTGACCAAACTTGCAGAAACATGTTTATTTCTGCTGAAAAACACGTTTTGACACTTTCTGTACACTGGGGTTAAGGGCTGAGTGTGTGGGCTCTTCTGAGCCTTGCTGTTACAAGGAGATTCAGTTGTCTGAAAAAACGCGTTTATTTCGGGCTGAAAAACACGTTTTGAAAAGTGTGATGTTACTGCCCCATAACTTACATGGGGTTGACCAAACTTGCAGAAACATGTTTATTTCTGCTAAAAAACACGTTTTTACCCTTTCTGCACACTGGGGTTAAGGGCTGAGTGTGTGGGCTCTTGTGAGCCTTGCTGTTACAAGGAGATTCAGTTGTCTTAAAAAACGCGTTTATTTCGGGCTGAAAAACACGTTTTGAAAAGGTGATGTTACTGCCCCATAACTTACATGGGGTTGACCAAACTTGCAGAAACATGTTTATTTCTGCTGAAAAACACGTTTTGACACTTTCTGTACACTGGGGTTAAGGGCTGAGTGTGTGGGCTCTTGTGAGCCTTGCTGTTACAAGGAGATTCAGTTGTCTTAAAAAACGCGTTTATTTCGGGCTGAAAAACACGTTTTGAAAAGGTGATGTTACTGCCCCATAACTTACATGGGGTTGACCAAACTTGCAGAAACATGTTTATTTCTGCTGAAAAACACGTTTTGACACTTTCTGTACACTGGGGTTAAGGGCTGAGTGTGTGGGCTCTTGTGAGCCTTGCTGTTACAAGGAGATTCAGTTGTCTTAAAAAACGCGTTTATTTCGGGCTGAAAAACACGTTTTGAAAAGTGTGATGTTACTGCCCCATAACTTACATGGGGTTGACCAAACTTGCAGAAACATGTTTATTTCTGCTGGAAAAACACGTTTTGACACTTTCTGTACACTGGGGTTAAGGGCTGAGTGTGTGGGCTCTTCTGAGCCTTGCTGTTACAAGGAGATTCAGTTGTCTGAAAAAACGCGTTTATTTCGGGCTGAAAAACACGTTTTGAAAAGTGTGATGTTACTGCCCCATAACTTACATGGGGTTGACCAAACTTGCAGAAACATGTTTATTTCTGCTGAAAAACACGTTTTGAAACTTTCTGTACACTGGGGTTAAGGGCTGAGTGTGTGGGCTCTTCTTAGCCTTGCTGTTACAAAGAGATTCAGTTGACTGAAAAAACGCGTTTATTTCGGGCTAAAAAACACGTTTTGAAAAGTGTCATGTTACTGCCCCATAACTTACATGGGGTTGACCAAACTTGCAGAAACATGTTTATTTCTGCTGAAAAACACGTTTTGACACTTTCTGTACACTGGGGTTAAGGGCTGTGTGTGTGGGCTCTTCTTAGCCTTGCTGTTACAAGGAGATTCAGTTGTCTGAAAAAACGCGTTTATTTCGGGCTGAAAAACACGTTTTGAAAAGTGTGATGTTACTGCCCCATAACTTACATGGGGTTGACCAAACTTGCAGAAACATGTTTATTTCTGCTGAAAAACACGTTTTGACACTTTCTGTACACTGGGGTTAAGGGCTGAGTGTGTGGGCTCTTGTGAGCCTTGCTGTTACAAGGAGATTCAGTTGTCTGAAAAAACGCGTTTATTTCGGGCTGAAAAACACGTTTTGAAAAGTGTGATGTTACTGCCCCATAACTTACATGGGGTTGACCAAACTTGCAGAAACATGTTTATTTCTGCTGAAAAACACGTTTTGACACTTTCTGTACACTGGGGTTAAGGGCTGAGTGTGTGGGCTCTTCTGAGCCTTGCTGTTACAAGGAGATTCAGTTGTCTGAAAAAGCGTTTATTTCGGGCTGAAAAACACGTTTTGAAAAGTGTGATGTTACTGCCCCATAACTTACATGGGGTTGACCAAACTTGCAGAAACATGTTTATTTCTGCTAAAAAACACGTTTTTACCCTTTCTGCACACTGGGGTTAAGGGCTGAGTGTGTGGGCACTTCTGAGCCTTGCTGTTACAAGTAGATTCAGTTGCCTGAAAAAACGCGTTTATTTCGGGCTGAAAAACACGTTTTGAAAAGTGTCATGTTACTGCCCCATAACTTACATGGGGTTGACCAAACTTGCAGAAACATGTTTATTTCTGCTGAAAAACACGTTTTGACACTTTCTGTACACTGGGGTTAAGGGCTGAGTGTGTGGGCTCTTGTGAGCCTTGCTGTTACAAGGAGATTCAGTTGTCTGAAAAAACGCGTTTATTTCGGGCTGAAAAACACGTTTTGAAAAGTGTGATGTTACTGCCCCATAACTTACATGGGGTTGACCAAACTTGCAGAAACATGTTTATTTCTGCTGAAAAACACGTTTTGACACTTTCTGTACACTGGGGTTAAGGGCTGAGTGTGTGGGCTCTTGTGAGCCTTGCTGTTACAAGGAGATTCAGTTGTCTGAAAAAACGCGTTTATTTCGGGCTGAAAAACACGTTTTGAAAAGTGTGATGTTACTGCCCCATAACTTACATGGGGTTGACCAAACTTGCAGAAACATGTTTATTTCTGCTGAAAAACACGTTTTGACACTTTCTGTACACTGGGGTTAAGGGCTGAGTGTGTGGGCTCTTCTTAGCCTTGCTGTTACAAGGAGATTCAGTTGACTGAAAAAACGCGTTTATTTCGGGCTAAAAAACACGTTTTGAAAAGTGTCATGTTACTGCCCCATAACTTACATGGGGTTGACCAAACTTGCAGAAACATGTTTATTTCTGCTGAAAAACACGTTTTGACACTTTCTGTACACTGGGGTTAAGGGCTGAGTGTGTGGGCTCTTCTGAGCCTTGCTGTTACAAGGAGATTCAGTTGTCTGAAAAAACGCGTTTATTTCGGGCTGAAAAACACTTTTTGAAAAGTGTGATGTTACTGCCCCATAACTTACATGGGGTTGACCAAACTTGCAGAAACATGTTTATTTCTGCTAAAAAACACGTTTTTACCCTTTCTGCACACTGGGGTTAAGGGCTGAGTGTGTGGGCACTTCTGAGCCTTGCTGTTACAAGTAGATTCAGTTGCCTGAAAAAACGCGTTTATTTCGGGCTGAAAAACACGTTTTGAAAAGTGTCATGTTACTGCCCCATAACTTACATGGGGTTGACCAAACTTGCAGAAACATGTTTATTTCGGGCTGAAAAACACGTTTTGAAAAGGTGATGTTACTGCCCCATAACTTACATGGGGTTGACCAAACTTGCAGAAACATGTTTATTTCTGCTGAAAAACACGTTTTGACACTTTCTGTACACTGGGGTTAAGGGCTGAGTGTGTGGGCTCTTGTGAGCCTTGCTGTTACAAGGAGATTCAGTTGTCTTAAAAAACGCGTTTATTTCGGGCTGAAAAACACGTTTTGAAAAGTGTGATGTTACTGCCCCATAACTTACATGGGGTTGACCAAACTTGCAGAAACATGTTTATTTCTGCTGAAAAACACGTTTTGACACTTTCTGTACACTGGGGTTAAGGGCTGAGTGTGTGGGCTCTTCTGAGCCTTGCTGTTACAAGGAGATTCAGTTGTCTGAAAAAACGCGTTTATTTCGGGCTGAAAAACACGTTTTGAAAAGTGTGATGTTACTGCCCCATAACTTACATGGGGTTGACCAAACTTGCAGAAACATGTTTATTTCTGCTGAAAAACACGTTTTGAAACTTTCTGTACACTGGGGTTAAGGGCTGAGTGTGTGGGCTCTTCTTAGCCTTGCTGTTACAAGGAGATTCAGTTGTCTGAAAAAACGCGTTTATTTCGGGCTGAAAAACACGTTTTGAAAAGTGTGATGTTACTGCCCCATAACTTACATGGGGTTGACCAAACTTGCAGAAACATGTTTATTTCTGCTGAAAAACACGTTTTGACACTTTCTGTACACTGGGGTTAAGGGCTGAGTGTGTGGGCTCTTGTGAGCCTTGCTGTTACAAGGAGATTCAGTTGTCTGAAAAAACGCGTTTATTTCGGGCTGAAAAACACGTTTTGAAAAGTGTGATGTTACTGCCCCATAACTTACATGGGGTTGACCAAACTTGCAGAAACATGTTTATTTCTGCTGAAAAACACGTTTTGACACTTTCTGTACACTGGGGTTAAGGGCTGAGTGTGTGGGCTCTTCTGAGCCTTGCTGTTACAAGGAGATTCAGTTGTCTGAAAAAACGCGTTTATTTCGGGCTGAAAAACACGTTTTGAAAAGTGTGATGTTACTGCCCCATAACTTACATGGGGTTGACCAAACTTGCAGAAACATGTTTATTTCTGCTAAAAAACACGTTTTTACCCTTTCTGCACACTGGGGTTAAGGGCTGAGTGTGTGGCACTTCTGAGCCTTGCTGTTACATGTAGATTCAGTTGCCTGAAAAAACGCGTTTATTTCGGGCTGAAAAACACGTTTTGAAAAGTGTCATGTTACTGCCCCATAACTTACATGGGGTTGACCAAACTTGCAGAAACATGTTTATTTCTGCTGAAAAACACGTTTTGACACTTTCTGTACACTGGGGTTAAGGGCTGAGTGTGTGGGCTCTTGTGAGCCTTGCTGTTACAAGGAGATTCAGTTGTCTGAAAAAACGCGTTTATTTCGGGCTGAAAAACACGTTTTGAAAAGTGTGATGTTACTGCCCCATAACTTACATGGGGTTGACCAAACTTGCAGAAACATGTTTATTTCTGCTGAAAAACACGTTTTGACACTTTCTGTACACTGGGGTTAAGGGCTGAGTGTGTGGGCTCTTCTGAGCCTTGCTGTTACAAGGAGATTCAGTTGTCTGAAAAAACGCGTTTATTTCGGGCTGAAAAACACGTTTTGAAAAGTGTGATGTTACTGCCCCATAACTTACATGGGGTTGACCAAACTTGCAGAAACATGTTTATTTCTGCTGAAAAACACGTTTTGACACTTTCTGTACACTGGGGTTAAGGGCTGAGTGTGTGGGCTCTTCTTAGCCTTGCTGTTACAAGGAGATTCAGTTGACTGAAAAAACGCGTTTATTTCGGGCTAAAAAACACGTTTTGAAAAGTGTCATGTTACTGCCCCATAACTTACATGGGGTTGACCAAACTTGCAGAAAAATGTTTATTTCTGCTGAAAAACACGTTTTGACACTTTCTGTACACTGGGGTTAAGGGCTGAGTGTGTGGGCTCTTCTGAGCCTTGCTGTTACAAGGAGATTCAGTTGTCTGAAAAAACGCGTTTATTTCGGGCTTGAAAAACACGTTTTGAAAAGTGTGATGTTACTGCCCCATAACTTACATGGGGTTGACCAAACTTGCAGAAACATGTTTATTTCTGCTAAAAAACACGTTTTTACCCTTTCTGCACACTGGGGTTAAGGGCTGAGTGTGTGGGCTCTTCTGAGCCTTGCTGTTACAAGGAGATTCAGTTGTCTGAAAAAACGCGTTTATTTCGGGCTGAAAAACACGTTTTGAAAAGTGTGATGTTACTGCCCCATAACTTACATGGGGTTGACCAAACTTGCAGAAACATGTTTATTTCTGCTGAAAAACACGTTTTGAAACTTTCTGTACACTGGGGTTAAGGGCTGAGTGTGTGGGCTCTTCTTAGCCTTGCTGTTACAAGGAGATTCAGTTGACTGAAAAAACGCGTTTATTTCGGGCTAAAAAACACGTTTTGAAAAGTGTCATGTTACTGCCCCATAACTTACATGGGGTTGACCAAACTTGCAGAAACATGTTTATTTCTGCTGAAAAACACGTTTTGATCACATTTCTGTACACTGGGGTTAAGGGCTGTGTGTGTGGGCTCTTCTTAGCCTTGCTGTTACAAGGAGATTCAGTTGTCTGAAAAAACGCGTTTATTTCGGGCTGAAAAACACGTTTTGAAAAGTGTGATGTTACTGCCCCATAACTTACATGGGGTTGACCAAACTTGCAGAAACATGTTTATTTCTGCTGAAAAACACGTTTTGACACTTTCTGTACACTGGGGTTAAGGGCTGAGTGTGTGGGCTCTTGTGAGCCTTGCTGTTACAAGGAGATTCAGTTGTCTGAAAAAACGCGTTTATTTCGGGCTGAAAAACACGTTTTGAAAAGTGTGATGTTACTGCCCCATAACTTACATGGGGTTGACCAAACTTGCAGAAACATGTTTATTTCTGCTGAAAAACACGTTTTGACACTTTCTGTACACTGGGGTTAAGGGCTGAGTGTGTGGGCTCTTGTGAGCCTTGCTGTTACAAGGAGATTCAGTTGTCTGAAAAAACGCGTTTATTTCGGGCTGAAAAACACGTTTTGAAAAGTGTGATGTTACTGCCCCATAACTTACATGGGGTTGACCAAACTTGCAGAAACATGTTTATTTCTGCTAAAAAACACGTTTTGACACTTTCTGTACACTGGGGTTAAGGCTGAGTGTGTGGGCTCTTCTGAGCCTTGCTGTTACAAGGAGATTCAGTTGTCTGAAAAAACGCGTTTATTTCGGGCTGAAAAACACGTTTTGAAAAGTGTGATGTTACTGCCCCATAACTTACATGGGGTTGACCAAACTTGCAGAAACATGTTTATTTCTGCTGAAAAACACGTTTTGACACTTTCTGTACACTGGGGTTAAGGGCTGAGTGTGTGGGCTCTTCTTAGCCTTGCTGTTACAAGGAGATTCAGTTGACTGAAAAAACGCGTTTATTTCGGGCTAAAAAACACGTTTTGAAAAGTGTCATGTTACTGCCCCATAACTTACATGGGGTTGACCAAACTTGCAGAAACATGTTTATTTCTGCTGAAAAACACGTTTTGACACTTTCTGTACACTGGGGTTAAGGGCTGAGTGTGTGGGCTCTTCTGAGCCTTGCTGTTACAAGGAGATTCAGTTGTCTGAAAAAACGCGTTTATTTCGGGCTGAAAAACACGTTTTGAAAAGTGTGATGTTACTGCCCCATAACTTACATGGGGTTGACCAAACTTGCAGAAACATGTTTATTTCTGCTAAAAAACACGTTTTTACCCTTTCTGCACACTGGGGTTAAGGGCTGAGTGTGTGGGCACTTCTGAGCCTTGCTGTTACAAGTAGATTCAGTTGCCTGAAAAAACGCGTTTATTTCGGGCTGAAAAACACGTTTTGAAAAGTGTCATGTTACTGCCCCATAACTTACATGGGGTTGACCAAACTTGCAGAAACATGTTTATTTCTGCTGAAAAACACGTTTTGACACTTTCTGTACACTGGGGTTAAGGGCTGAGTGTGTGGGCTCTTGTGAGCCTTGCTGTTACAAGGAGATTCAGTTGTCTTAAAAAACGCGTTTATTTCGGGCTGAAAAACACGTTTTGAAAAGGTGATGTTACTGCCCCATAACTTACATGGGGTTGACCAAACTTGCAGAAACATGTTTATTTCTGCTGAAAAACACGTTTTGACACTTTCTGTACACTGGGGTTAAGGGCTGAGTGTGTGGGCTCTTGTGAGCCTTGCTGTTACAAGGAGATTCAGTTGTCTTAAAAAACGCGTTTATTTCGGGCTGAAAAACACGTTTTGAAAAGTGTGATGTTACTGCCCCATAACTTACATGGGGTTGACCAAACTTGCAGAAACATGTTTATTTCTGCTGAAAAACACGTTTTGACACTTTCTGTACACTGGGGTTAAGGGCTGAGTGTGTGGGCTCTTCTGAGCCTTGCTGTTACAAGGAGATTCAGTTGTCTGAAAAAACGCGTTTATTTCGGGCTGAAAAACATGTTTTGAAAAGTGTGATGTTACTGCCCCATAACTTACATGGGGTTGACCAAACTTGCAGAAACATGTTTATTTCTGCTAAAAAACACGTTTTGACCCTTTCTGCACACTGGGGTTAAGGGCTGAGTGTGTGGGCACTTCTGAGCCTTGCTGTTACAAGGAGATTCAGTTGTCTGAAAAAACGCGTTTATTTCGGGCTGAAAAACACGTTTTGAAAAGTGTGATGTTACTGCCCCATAACTTACATGGGGTTGACCAAACTTGCAGAAACATGTTTATTTCTGCTGAAAAACACGTTTTGACACTTTCTGTACACTGGGGTTAAGGGCTGAGTGTGTGGGCTCTTCTGAGCCTTGCTGTTACAAGGAGATTCAGTTGTCTGAAAAAACGCGTTTATTTCGGGCTGAAAAACACGTTTTGAAAAGTGTGATGTTACTGCCCCATAACTTACATGGGGTTGACCAAACTTGCAGAAACATGTTTATTTCTGCTGAAAAACACGTTTTGACACTTTCTGTACACTGGGGTTAAGGCTGAGTGTGTGGGCTCTTCTTAGCCTTGCTGTTACAAGGAGATTCAGTTGACTGAAGAAACGCGTTTATTTCGGGCTAAAAAACACGTTTTGAAAAGTGTCATGTTACTGCCCCATAACTTACATGGGGTTGACCAAACTTGCAGAAACATGTTTATTTCTGCTGAAAAACACGTTTTGACACTTTCTGTACACTGGGGTTAAGGGCTGAGTGTGTGGGCTCTTCTGAGCCTTGCTGTTACAAGGAGATTCAGTTGTCTGAAAAAACGCGTTTATTTCGGGCTGAAAAACACGTTTTGAAAAGTGTGATGTTACTGCCCCATAACTTACATGGGGTTGACCAAACTTGCAGAAACATGTTTATTTCTGCTGAAAAACACGTTTTGACACTTTCTGTACACTGGGGTTAAGGGCTGAGTGTGTGGGCTCTTCTGAGCCTTGCTGTTACAAGGAGATTCAGTTGTCTGAAAAAACGCGTTTATTTCGGGCTGAAAAACACGTTTTGAAAAGTGTGATGTTACTGCCCCATAACTTACATGGGGTTGACCAAACTTGCAGAAACATGTTTATTTCTGCTGAAAAACACGTTTTGAAACTTTCTGTACACTGGGGTTAAGGGCTGAGTGTGTGGGCTCTTCTTAGCCTTGCTGTTACAAGGAGATTCAGTTGACTGAAAAAACGCGTTTATTTCGGGCTAAAAAACACGTTTTGAAAAGTGTCATGTTACTGCCCCATAACTTACATGGGGTTGACCAAACTTGCAGAAACATGTTTATTTCTGCTGAAAAACACGTTTTGACACTTTCTGTACACTGGGGTTAAGGGCTGTGTGTGTGGCTCTTCTTAGCCTTGCTGTTACAAGGAGATTCAGTTGACTGAAAAAACGCGTTTATTTCGGGCTAAAAAACACGTTTTGAAAAGTGTCATGTTACTGCCCCATAACTTACATGGGGTTGACCAAACTTGCAGAAAAATGTTTATTTCTGCTGAAAAACACGTTTTGACACTTTCTGTACACTGGGGTTAAGGGCTGAGTGTGTGGGCTCTTCTGAGCCTTGCTGTTACAAGGAGATTCAGTTGTCTGAAAAAACGCGTTTATTTCGGGCTGAAAAACACGTTTTGAAAAGTGTGATGTTACTGCCCCATAACTTACATGGGGTTGACCAAACTTGCAGAAACATGTTTATTTCTGCTAAAAAACACGTTTTTACCCTTTCTGCACACTGGGGTTAAGGGCTGAGTGTGTGGGCTCTTCTGAGCCTTGCTGTTACAAGGAGATTCAGTTGTCTGAAAAAACGCGTTTATTTCGGGCTGAAAAACACGTTTTGAAAAGTGTGATGTTACTGCCCCATAACTTACATGGGGTTGACCAAACTTGCAGAAACATGTTTATTTCTGCTGAAAAACACGTTTTGAAACTTTCTGTACACTGGGGTTAAGGGCTGAGTGTGTGGGCTCTTCTTAGCCTTGCTGTTACAAGGAGATTCAGTTGACTGAAAAAACGCGTTTATTTCGGGCTAAAAAACACGTTTTGAAAAGTGTCATGTTACTGCCCCATAACTTACATGGGGTTGACCAAACTTGCAGAAACATGTTTATTTCTGCTGAAAAACACGTTTTGACACTTTCTGTACACTGGGGTTAAGGGCTGTGTGTGTGGGCTCTTCTTAGCCTTGCTGTTACAAGGAGATTCAGTTGTCTGAAAAAACGCGTTTATTTCGGGCTGAAAAACACGTTTTGAAAAGTGTGATGTTACTGCCCCATAACTTACATGGGGTTGACCAAACTTGCAGAAACATGTTTATTTCTGCTGAAAAACACGTTTTGACACTTTCTGTACACTGGGGTTAAGGGCTGAGTGTGTGGGCTCTTGTGAGCCTTGCTGTTACAAGGAGATTCAGTTGTCTGAAAAAACGCGTTTATTTCGGGCTGAAAAACACGTTTTGAAAAGTGTGATGTTACTGCCCCATAACTTACATGGGTTGACCAAACTTGCAGAAACATGTTTATTTCTGCTGAAAAACACGTTTTGACACTTTCTGTACACTGGGGTTAAGGGCTGAGTGTGTGGGCTCTTGTGAGCCTTGCTGTTACAAGGAGATTCAGTTGTCTGAAAAAACGCGTTTATTTCGGGCTGAAAAACACGTTTTGAAAAGTGTGATGTTACTGCCCCATAACTTACATGGGGTTGACCAAACTTGCAGAAACATGTTTATTTCTGCTAAAAAACACGTTTTGACACTTTCTGTACACTGGGGTTAAGGGCTGAGTGTGTGGGCTCTTCTGAGCCTTGCTGTTACAAGGAGATTCAGTTGTCTGAAAAAACGCGTTTATTTCGGGCTGAAAAACACGTTTTGAAAAGTGTGATGTTACTGCCCCATAACTTACATGGGGTTGACCAAACTTGCAGAAACATGTTTATTTCTGCTGAAAAACACGTTTTGACACTTTCTGTACACTGGGGTTAAGGGCTGAGTGTGTGGGCTCTTCTTAGCCTTGCTGTTACAAGGAGATTCAGTTGACTGAAAAAACGCGTTTATTTCGGGCTAAAAAACACGTTTTGAAAAGTGTCATGTTACTGCCCCATAACTTACATGGGGTTGACCAAACTTGCAGAAACATGTTTATTTCTGCTGAAAAACACGTTTTGACACTTCTGTACACTGGGGTTAAGGGCTGAGTGTGTGGGCTCTTCTGAGCCTTGCTGTTACAAGGAGATTCAGTTGTCTGAAAAAACGCGTTTATTTCGGGCTGAAAAACACGTTTTGAAAAGTGTGATGTTACTGCCCCATAACTTACATGGGGTTGACCAAACTTGCAGAAACATGTTTATTTCTGCTAAAAAACACGTTTTTACCCTTTCTGCACACTGGGGTTAAGGGCTGAGTGTGTGGGCACTTCTGAGCCTTGCTGTTACAAGTAGATTCAGTTGCCTGAAAAAACGCGTTTATTTCGGGCTGAAAAACACGTTTTGAAAAGTGTCATGTTACTGCCCCATAACTTACATGGGGTTGACCAAACTTGCAGAAACATGTTTATTTCTGCTGAAAAACACGTTTTGACACTTTCTGTACACTGGGGTTAAGGGCTGAGTGTGTGGGCTCTTGTGAGCCTTGCTGTTACAAGGAGATTCAGTTGTCTTAAAAAACGCGTTTATTTCCGGGCTGAAAAACACGTTTTGAAAAGGTGATGTTACTGCCCCATAACTTACATGGGGTTGACCAAACTTGCAGAAACATGTTTATTTCTGCTGAAAAACACGTTTTGACACTTTCTGTACACTGGGGTTAAGGGCTGAGTGTGTGGGCTCTTGTGAGCCTTGCTGTTACAAGGAGATTCAGTTGTCTTAAAAACGCGTTTATTTCGGGCTGAAAAACACGTTTTGAAAAGTGTGATGTTACTGCCCCATAACTTACATGGGGTTGACCAAACTTGCAGAAACATGTTTATTTCTGCTGAAAAACACGTTTTGACACTTTCTGTACACTGGGGTTAAGGGCTGAGTGTGTGGGCTCTTCTGAGCCTTGCTGTTACAAGGAGATTCAGTTGTCTGAAAAAACGCGTTTATTTCGGGCTGAAAAACATGTTTTGAAAAGTGTGATGTTACTGCCCCATAACTTACATGGGGTTGACCAAACTTGCAGAAACATGTTTATTTCTGCTAAAAAACACGTTTTGACCCTTTCTGCACACTGGGGTTAAGGGCTGAGTGTGTGGGCACTTCTGAGCCTTGCTGTTACAAGGAGATTCAGTTGTCTGAAAAAACGCGTTTATTTCGGGC